>NC_052344.1:24407181-24439681 GCF_016432855.1 Salvelinus namaycush | reverse complement strand
ACACTGGGCTGTAAAGGTGAGGTACCTGGTGAAACCATTCACACTGGGCTGTAAAGGTGAGGTACCTGGTGAAACCATTCACACTGGGCTGTACAGGTGAGGTACCTGGTGAAACCATTCACACTGGGCTGTAAAGGTGAGGTACCTGGTGAAACCATTCACACAGGGCTGTAAAGGTGAGGTATCTGGTGAAACCATTCACACTGGGCTGTAAAGGTGAGGTACCTGGTGAAACCATTCACACAGGGCTGTAAAGGTGAGGTACCTGGTGAAACCATTCACACTGGGCTGTAAAGGTGAGGTACCTGATGAAACCATTCACACTGGGCTGTAAAGGTGAGGTAAGATGAACACAGAGAGAGTTGGCATTGAGGGTCTGGAGGATAACATGTTTACCTCTCCTATACCCTGAGGCCATAAATACAAGTCCAATATGCGGTTGCTACATCCATTTTCTGACTTTTAAAATCATGAGATTTAGACATTGATTATTGAAGATTTTAAACTGGGTGGGTCGAGCCCTGAATGCTGATTGGCTGAAAGCCGTGGTATATCAGAGGTACGGGTATGACAAAACATTTAGTTTTACTGCTCTAATTACGTTGGTAACCAGTTTATAACAGCACTAAGGCTCCTCGGGGGTTTGTGATATATGGCGTTGCATCGTGCCTAAGAACAGCCCTTAGCCGTGGTATATTGGCCGTATACCACACCTCCTCGGGCCATATTGCTTAAATATAACTTATAAATGCCTCATGAGCTTAGTTCAACTGTCTAACCCCCTCAGAACCCAATATATATGTAATGTAATTGTTAACAATTACGGGTATAGCCTCAAAACATGGTTTAAACTATCATTTTCATAGCATTGATGATCAGTCCTTGCATCCGTAGCTCTCTATGAATTTGAAAGTGGTAACATTTCTCTAGCCCCATCCCTCAGCTGTTTACCGAAACAACCGCGGGGCACCACTTTGTTATTGTTTAAAGTGCAGATTTCCCCTTTAACTGAATCCTTATGAAAGTGAAAATCAGTCTGATTTGAACCAAACTTCAACAAAGATCAATATCCTATCCATCTGGCCAAAGCAAAACAGACAAACACCAAACGTCCTCAATCTACCAGCTAGGCCGAAGGACACCGTACCGGGTACAATATATCTGAAATATCTCTGAAACTATGCTAGCTAGCTCGCTGGATAATATCACCTAGAGTAAAAACCTGTTGTTATCCCCTGCCACCGTGGAAATCTACTTTGCGCGATACAAAAAATCTCTGTTTAAAATCTGTCAGTTTAAGCTAGAGGTATCATGTGTTTTTTTGTGTTTTTTTGCATTGGATGAGTCTCAATTCGCCCCATCCGCCTAGGTAGCACTTCCTCATCTGCGGAGAAAGGTAATAGAGCAAGAGTAGTATTTGTCAGACTTTGAGACATCCCGAAAATCGGTCTTTGCACAAAATTGTCCGTAGCGTCCAAACGTTTTAGGCCTACAAACTGTCACGAACACAATGATGTTCTCCGTTTTGCTTAACGACCCACACAAGTGTCTTGAGATTCACCTGAAGTCAGTACAGATGATCTGACAACTTCTGTCTGTAGCGTCCGAACAGTTTGGTCTACACACTAACATCTCACCTCTGTGGAAAGGTGAGACTCTCAAGGAAATGTACATGTCAGTTATTTTGCTCCAGAACGCCCACTGACCTCACAAGACTCGTCTGAAGGTCCCCCGGTACCAGTTGAACAAATGTATGGAAGTACAGTATACCGCACATGGAGACTTTTTAATGAAAAAAATAAGGGGTTAAATAAAAATTTAAAATAGTTTCCTGATCTTTCTTGTATCTCTCAGATAGAGGACAGACACTTCAGAACAAACTTCCTTTATATTTTTTGGGGGAGGACTATCTGTTGTTCAATGTGGTGAGTCTGTTGTCCAATGCATTTGTATGAGCTAATATTAATAAAAATATTAAATACTTTTTTTATATATTTGTTTGATACTTCAATGGGTCTTAAAATTCCAAATCAAATAGCAAAATGATCCTTGGTAGACCTTCTTAATTAACTAGAGAGCAGGAAGAGGCAACAGGAAGAGGCAACAGGAAGAGGCAACAGGAAGAGGCAACAGGAAGAGGCAACAGGAAGATTGAACAGGAAGAGGCATCAGGAAGAGGCAACAGGAAGAGGCAACAGGAAGAGGGAACAGGAAGAGGCATCAGGAAGAGGCAACAGGAAGAGGCAACAGGAAGAGGCAACAGGAAGAGGGAACAGGAAGAGGCATCAGGAAGAGGCAACAGGAAGAGGCAACAGGAAGAGGCAACAGGAAGAGGCAACAGGAAGAGGCAACAGGAAGAGGCAACAGGAAGAGGCAACAGGAAGAGGCATCGGGAAGAGGCAACGGGAAGAGGCAACGGGAAGAGGCAACGGGAAGAGGGAACGGGAAGAGGGAACGGGAAGAGGCAACGGGAAGAGGCAACGGGAAGAGGCAACGGGAAGAGGAAACGGGAAGAGGCAACGGGAAGAGGGAACGGGAAGAGGCAACGGGAAGAGGCAACGGGAAGAGGGAACGGGAAGAGGCAACGGGAAGAGGGAACGGGAAGAGGCAACGGGAAGAGGCAACGGGAAGAGGGAACGGGAAGAGGCAACGGGAAGAGGGAACGGGAAGAGGGAACGGGGAGAGGCAACGGGAAGAGGCAACGGGAAGAGGGAACGGTAAGAGGCAACGGGAAGAGGCAACGGGAAGAGGCAACGGGAAGAGGGAACGGGAAGAGGGAACGGGAAGAGGGAACGGGAAGAGGCAACGGGAAGAGGCAACGGGAAGAGGGAACGGGAAGAGGGAACGGGAAGAGGCAACGGGAAGAGGGAACGGGAAGAGGCAACGGGAAGAAGCAACGGGAAGAGGGAACGGGAAGAGGCAACGGGAAGAGGCAACTGGAAGAGGCAACGGGAAGAGGCAACGGGAAGAGGCAACGGGAAGAGGGAACGGGAAGAGGCAACGGGAAGAGGCAACGGGAAGAGGCAACGGGAAGAGGGAACGGGAAGAGGCAACGGGAAGAGGGAACGGGAAGAGGCAACGGGAAGAGGCAACGGGAAGAGGCAACGGGAAGAGGCAACGGGAAGAGGGAACGGGAAGAGGGAACGGGAAGAGGGAACGGGAAGAGGGAACGGGAAGAGGGAACGGGAAGAGGCAACGGGAAGAGGCAACGGGAAGAGGCAACGGGAAGAGGCAACGGGAAGAGGCAACGGGAAGAGGCAACGGGAAGAGGGAACGGGAAGAGGCAACGGGAAGAGGGAACGGGAAGAGGCAACGGGAAGAGGCAACGGGAAGAGGGAACGGGAAGAGGCAACGGGAAGAGGCAACGGGAAGAGGCAACGGGAAGAGGCAACGGGAAGAGGGAACGGGAAGAGGCAACGGGAAGAGGCAACGGGAAGAGGGAACGGGAAGAGGCAACGGGAAGAGGGAACGGGAAGAGGCAACGGGAAGAGGCAACGGGAAGAGGCAACGGGAAGAGGCAACGGGAAGAGGGAACGGGAAGAGGGAACGGGAAGAGGGAACGGGACGAGGCAACGGGAAGAGGGAACGGGAAGAGGCAACGGGAAGAGGGAACGGGAAGAGGCAACGGGAAGAGGCAACGGGAAGAGGCAACGGGAAGAGGCAACGGGAAGAGGCAACGGGAAGAGGCAACGGGAAGAGGGAACGGGAAGAGGCAACGGGAAGAGGGAACGGGAAGAGGCAACGGGAAGAGGGAACGGGAAGAGGCAACGGGAAGAGGCAACGGGAAGAGGCAACGGGAAGAGGGAACGGGAAGAGGCAACGGGAAGAGGCAACGGGAAGAGGCAACGGGAAGAGGGAACGGGAAGAGGCAACGGGAAGAGGCAACGGGAAGAGGGAACGGGAAGAGGCAACGGGAAGAGGCAACGGGAAGAGGCAACGGGAAGAGGCAACGGGAAGAGGGAACGGGAAGAGGCAACGGGAAGAGGGAACGGGAAGAGGGAACGGGAAGAGGGAACAGGAAGAGGCAACAGGAAGAGGCAACAGGAAGAGGGAACAGGAAGAGGGAACAGGAAGAGGCAACGGGAAGAGGAAACGGGAAGAGGGAACCACATTACTGAAAGATGCTGCACTGCAAATAACACTGTTCTGGCTTCATCCCCTCAAACACACACACACATATACACACACACACACATACACACTTCCTGTGTGAGGTAAGGTCTAACTCTACGAATGTTGTAGAAAATTAACCTGCAGGAGCGAGTCACTGCTTTGATGTTTACTGAGAACGACAGGGTGTTGTCCAGGGTCACGCCAAGGTTCTTTACACTCTGGGAGGAGGACAACGTGGAGTTGTCAACCGTGATGGAGAGGCCTTGGAGCGGGCAGGTGCTTCCCCGGGAGGATGAGCAGCTCTGTCTTGTCAAGGTTGAGCTTGAGGTGGTGGGCCGACATCCAAGCTGAGATGTCTGCCAGGCCCACAGAGACGCGTTTCGTCACCTGGGTGTCGGAAGGGGAGAAGGAGAAGGGTAGCTGAGTGTCTTCCATATAGCAGTGATGGGAGAGACCATGTGAGGATATGAGGGAGCAGAGTGACTTGGTGTAAAGAGAAAAGAGGACCGAGCCCTGGGGGACACCAGTAGTGAAAGGACGTTGTACAGACACACATCTACCTCTTATCTAGCATAATGCTGTCTCATATCTACCTCTTATCTAGCATAATGCTGTCTCATATCTACCTCTTATCTAGCATAATGCTATCTCATATCTACCTCTTATCTAGCATAATGCTGTCTCATATCTACCTCTTATCTAGCATAATGCTATCTCATATCTACCTCTTATCTAGCATAATGCTGTCTCATATCTACCTCTTATCTAGCATAATGCTATCTCATATCTACCTCTTACCTAGCATAATGCTGTCTCATATCTACCTCTTATCTAGCATAATGCTATCTCATATCTACCTCTTATCTAGCATAATGCTGTCTCATATCTACCTCTTATCTAGCACAATGCTGTCTCATATCTACCTCTCATCTAGCATAATGCTATCTCATATCTACCTCTTACCTAGCATAATGCTGTCTCATATCTACCTCTTATCTAGCATAATGCTATCTCATATCTACCTCTTATCTAGCATAATGCTGTCTCATATCTACCTCTTATCTAGCATAATGCTGTCTCATATCTACCTCTTATCTAGCATAATGCTGTCTCATATCTACCTCTTATCTAGCATAATGCTGTCTCATATCTACCTCTCATCTAGCATTATGCTGTCTTATATCTACCTCTTATCTAGCATAATGCTATCTCATATCTACCTCTTATCTAGCATAATGCTGTCTCATATCTACCTCTTACCTAGCATAATGCTGTCTCATACCTACCTCTTATCTAGCATAATGCTATCTCATATCTACCTCTTATCTAGCATAATGCTGTCTCATATCTACCTCTCATCTAGCATAATGCTGTCTCATATCTACCTCTTATCTAGCATAATGCTGTCTCATATTTACCTCTTATCTAGCATAATGCTGTCTCATATCTACCTCTCATCTAGCATAATGCTATCTCATATCTACCTCTTATCTAGCACAATGCTGTCTCATATTTACCTCTTATCTAGCACAATGCTGTCTCATATCTACCTCTTATCTAGCACAATGCTATCTCATATCTACCTCTTATCTAGCATAATGCTGTCTCATATCTACCTCTTATCTAGCATAATGCTATCTCATGTCTAACTCTGATCCATCATAAAAGTCAACAGTAGTGGACTAAATAGGGAATAGGATTCCATTTGGGACACACCCTACATCAGTTGACTGCCTAATGACATCCCCATAAAGAGACAGAAGAGGAGATAGGGAACATCTATACCCTTAATATCACTCAGTCTAGGAGATAGGGAACATCTATACCCTTAATATCCCTCAGTCTAGGAGATAGGGAACATCTATACCCTTAATATCCCTCAGTCTAGGAGATAGGGAACATCTATAACCGTAATATCACTCAGTCTATGAGATAGGGAACATCTATACCCTTAATATCACTCAGTCTAGGAGATAGGGAACATCTATAACCGTAATATCACTCAGTCTAGGAGATAGGGAACATCTATACCCTTAATATCACTCAGTCTAGGAGGTAGGGAACATCTATACCCTTAATGTCACTGTCTAGGAGGTAGGGAACATCTATACCCTTAATGTCACTGTCTTGGAGGTAGGGAACATCTATACCCTTAATGTCACTGTCTAGGAGGTAGGGAACATCTATACCCTTAATGTCACTGTCTAGGAGGTAGGGAACATCTATACCCTTAATATCACTCAGTCTAGGAGATAGGGAACATCTATACCCTTAATGTCACTCAGTCTAGGAGGTAGGGAACATCTATACCCTTAATATCACTCAGTCTAGGAGATAGGGAACATCTATACCCTTAATGTCACTGTCTTGGAGGTAGGGAACATCTATACCCTTAATGTCACTGTCTTGGAGGTAGGGAACATCTATACCCTTAATGTCACTGTCTTGGAGATAGGGAACATCTATACCCTTAATATCACTCAGTCTAGGAATTAGGGAACATCTATACCCTTAATGTCACTCAGTCTAGGAGGTAGGGAACATCTATACCCTTAATATCACTGTCTAGGAGATAGGGAACATCTATACCCTTAATATCACTCAGTCTAGGAGAACATCTCAGTCTTTCTCTCCTTTTGTCCACTCTTTTCTTTCTCTTTTTCTACACATCTATAAACACTCTGATGCCGACTGCAGTGAAGCTGTGTTCTAACACTCTGATGCCGACTGCAGTGAAACTGTGTTCTAACACTCTGATGCCGACTGCAGTGAAGCTGTGTTCTAACACTCTGATGCCGACTGCAGTGAAACTGTGTTCTAACACTCTGATGCCGACTGCAGTGACGCTGTGTTCTAACACTCTGATGCCGACTGCAGTGAAACTGTGTTCTAACACTCTGATGCCGACTGCAGTGAAACTGTGTTCTAACACTCTGATGCCGACTGCAGTGAAACTGTGTTGATGCCGACTGCAGTGAAACTGTGTTCTAACACTCTGATGCCGACTGCAGTGAAACTGTGTTCTAACACTCTGATGCCGACTGCAGTGAAAATGTGTTCTAACACTCTGATGCCGACTGCAATGAAACTGTGTTCTAACACTCTGATGCCGACTGCAGTGAAACTGTGTTCTAACACTCTGATGCAGACTGCAGTGAAACTGTGTTCTAACACTCTGATGCCGACTGCAGTGAAACTGTGTTCTAACACTCTGATGCCGACTGCAGTGAAACTGTGTTCTAACACTCTGATGCCGACTGCAGTGAAACTGTGTTGATGCCGACTGCAGTGAAACTGTGTTCTAACACTCTGATGCCGACTGCAGTGAAACTGTGTTCTAACACTCTGATGCCGACTGCAGTGAAAATGTGTTCTAACACTCTGATGCCGACTGCAGTGAAAATGTGTTCTAACACTCTGATGCCGACTGCAGTGACGCTGTGTTCTAACACTCTGATGCCGACTGCAGTGAAACTGTGTTCTAACACTCTGATGCCGACTGCAGTGAAACTGTGTTCTAACACTCTGATGCCGACTGCAGTGAAACTGTGTTGATGCCGACTGCAGTGAAACTGTGTTCTAACACTCTGATGCCGACTGCAGTGAAAATGTGTTCTAACACTCTGATGCCGACTGCAGTGAAAATGTGTTCTAACACTCTGATGCCGACTGCAGTGAAACTGTGTTCTAACACTCTGATGCCGACTGCAGTGAAACTGTGTTCTAACACTCTGATGCAGACTGCAGTGAAACTGTGTTCTAACACTCTGATGCCGACTGCAGTGAAACTGTGTTCTAACACTCTGATGCCGACTGCAGTGAAACTGTGTTCTAACACTCTGATGCCGACTGCAGTGAAACTGTGTTGATGCCGACTGCAGTGAAACTGTGTTCTAACACGCTGATGCAGACTGCAGTGAAGTTGTGTTCTAACACTCTGATGCCGACTGCAGTGAAACTGTGTTCTAACACTCTGATGCCGACTGCAGTGAAACTGTGTTCTAACACTCTGATGCCGACTGCAGTGAAACTGTGTTCTAACACTCTGATGCCGACTGCAGTGAAACTGTGTTCTAACACTCTGATGCCAACTGCAGTGAAACTGTGTTCTAACACTCTGATGCCGACTGCAGTGAAACTAGGTTCTAACACTCTGATGCCGACTGCAGTGGAACTGTGTTCTAACACTCTGATAACGACTGCAGTGAAACTGTGTTCTTACACTCTGATGCAGACTGCAGTGAAACCGTGTTCTAACACTCTGATGCCGACTGCAGTGAAACTAGGTTCTAACACTCTGATGCCGACTGCAGTGGAACTGTGTTCTAACACTCTGATGCCGACTGCAGTGAAACTAGGTTCTAACACTCTGATGCCGACTGCAGTGAAGCTGTGTTCTAACACACTGATGCCGACTGCAGTGAAACTGTGTTCTAACACTCTGATGCCGACTGCAGTGAAGCTGTGTTCTAACACTCTGATGCCGACTGCAGTGAAGCTGTGTTCTAACACTCTGATGCCGACTGCAGTGAAACTGTGTTCTAACACTCTGATGCCGACTGCAGTGAAGCTGTGTTCTAACACTCTGATGCCGACTGCAGTGAAACTGTGTTCTAACACTCTGATGCCGACTGCAGTGAAGCTGTGTTCTAACACTCTGATGCCGACTGCAGTGAAGCTGTGTTCTAACACTCTGATGGCGACTGCAGTGAAGCTGTGTTCTAACACTCTGATGCCGACTGCAGTGAAACTGTGTTCTAACACTCTGATGCCGACTGCAGTGAAGCTGTGTTCTAACACTCTGATGCCGACTGCAGTGAAACTGTGTTCTAACACTCTGATGCCGACTGCAGTGAAGCTGTGTTCTAACACTCTGATGCCGACTGCAGTGAAACTGTGTTCTAACACTCTGATGCCGACTGCAGTGAAGCTGTGTTCTAACACTCTGATGCCGACTGCAGTGAAACTGTGTTCTAACACTCTGATGCCGACTGCAGTGAAGCTGTGTTCTAACACTCTGATGCCGACTGCAGTGAAGCTGTGTTCTAACACTCTGATGCCGACTGCAGTGAAGCTGTGTTCTAACACTCTGATGGCGACTGCAGTGAAACTGTGTTCTAACACTCTGATGCCGACTGCAGTGAAGCTGTGTTCTAACACTCTGATGCCGACTGCAGTGAAGCTGTGTTCTAACACTCTGATGCCGACTGCAGTGAAACTGTGTTTAAAGATTCCTTGCTTTGTGATGCGGTCGTGTGGTTAATTGCTCGTTGAACGGAAGGCTGAGCTTGTCGTTCGCTATCCATTACCGTTTAGAGAGGAATATATAAGGTTTGATCGATACTTTGATCGAGCCACTAAGAGAGACAATTACCGTGTGCCTTTATGCGTGTGTGTGTGTTGAACATTATAATTCCCTAGACTTTAATTGACCCTTTAAGGTTTATTGTATTTTTCTCAGAAATGTTCCATGCGGCCATCTGTCATTTCTTTCTCTGTTTGAAGACCACTTCCACCTGATTTTGTGTTGATAGTCAGATAGATACAGAGAGTTATGAACGCGTCCCTCTTGGTTTCAGACACGCACCAATCACTTCCTTTTATAGAGTACAGAGAGAGGGACTCCGTGTGTAAAAGTCTCAGTGCCCAATAAAACACTTTGTTCTGAGTGAGGACGTTGTGCAATCAGATGATGTCAGTTTAAGCAATGTTACCCGCTGGGGGTTAATATCTCATACCTCCACTGTAGCCCATAGGCCATCCACAGACCTCGTCCCTCTCTCCTCTCCTCCTCATCCGTCTCTCCTCTCGTCTTCCTGAGTGCACTGAGACTGACGGCCAGCAGTCACAGACACACTCTGTTCTTCTAAATGTGTCCCCCTCTGTATGCATCTGTCTTTTCCGTCCTCTCTCTCTCTCTCTCTCTCTCTCTCTCTCTCTCTCTCTCTCTCTCTCTCTCTCTCTCTCTCTCGTGTGCTCTCACTTTATCTCTCTCTCTCTCTCTCTTAATTTCTCTCTATCTTTATCTCTCTATCTTTATCTCTCTCTCTATCTTTATCTCTCTCTCTCTCTCTCTCTCTCTCTCTCTCTCTCTCTCTCTCTCTCTCTCTCTCTCTCTCTCTCTCTCTCCCTCGCTCTCTGTCTTTTCTGTGGAACAGCATCAGTAGTCTCGGGGCCCAGGTGTTTCAGTAGTTTGAGAACAGATTATACACTCTGCATCCCACTCTTTATCCCCAGGCCTGTCTCTAAACGCTTAACAACCCTTCCCCCGTTTACAGCATGTCTCCGTCACACACACACACACAGACACACACACACACACACACACACACACACACACACACACACACACACACACACCCGGTCGCAGCCAAGCATGCGGTTAAAAGCGCTCCCTGCCACACTGCTCGCACAACGGCCTGCCAGCCTCGGCATGGTGATCTTTACCGCAGAAGAAGAATGTTTCAGTGACACAGAACCGAAGATAAAGAGCTGGTCCAACGTGCGGTCAGTGTAGTGACGGCATTTCAATAACTTGCTCTTTGTGATCTCGTTAGCTGTTGGTGTCTGACAGATCGCTACAGTCCAACTGGCGTGAAATGCCAAAGTTTTGCTTTGTAGGAATAAAATCCCTCTCTCCTCCTCCCTCCTCTCTTCTCTCTGTTGACACGCAGTGATGAAATTCCACAATCGCACTCCTCGCCGGCCACAGATTGATTAAATGTCAAGAGGGGTTTATTGTCCGACACGATCCTGGGGTTTCACAGCTAGACTTATTTCAATACACAGACTCAGTCTGATTGGTTCCTCAGATGTATCTGTAATCCTCTCATTGTATGCTGTAGCGTTAAGATTTCCCTTCACTGGAACTAGTCCGGACCATGAAAAACAGCCCCAGACCATTATTCCTCCTCCACCAAATTTTACAGTTGGCACTACGCATCGGGGCAGGTAACGTTCTCCTGGCATCCACCAAACCCAGATTTGTCCGTCGGACTGCCAGATGGTTATAATGTAAAACTGGAGAGGAGAGGAGGGGAGAGGAGAGGAGAGGAGAGGAGAGGAGAGGAGAGGAGAGGAGAGGAGAGGAGAGGAGAGGAGAGGAGAGGAGAGGAGAGGAGAGGAGAGGAGAGGAGAGGAGAGGAGAGGAGAGGAGAGGAGACACTGTGGCAGGGAGAGGTGGGGACATGTTAACTCCTACGTTCAATAGGATCACACATGACATCTGACAGGAGCCACATGGAGAAGTAATATTTCTTTGTCACATTGTCACAATCATTGTCAAAATCCTTAATCGTTCTGAAATCCAACCATAAGCATCAATGCTGACAGTGACTGATAACCTTATGGATATCAATGCTGACAAAAACTGATAACCCGATGGAGATCAATGCTGACAGAGAGTGATAACCCTGTGGACATCAATGCTGTCAGAGAGTGATAACCCTGTGGACATCAATGCTGACAGAGAGTGATAACCCTGTGGACATCAATGCTGACAGAGAGTGATAACCCTGTGGACATCAATGCTGACAGAGACTGATAACCCTGTGGACATCAATGCTGACAGAGACTGATAACCCTGTGGACATCAATGCTGACAGAGACTGATAACCCTGTGGACATCAATGCTGACAGAGAGTGATAACCCTATGGACATCAATGCTGTCAGAGACTGATAACCCTGTGGACATCAATGCTGACAGAGACTGATAACCCTGTGGACATCAATGCTGTCAGAGACTGATAACCCTGTGGACATCAATGCTGACAGAGACTGATAACCCTGTGGACATCAATGCTGACAGTGACTGATAACCCTATGGACATCAATGCTGACAGAGACTGATAACCCTGTGGACATCAATGCTGACAGAGACTGATAACCCTGTGGACATCAATGCTGACAGAGACTGATAACCCTGTGGACATCAATGCTGACAGAGAGTGATAACCCTGTGGACATCAATGCTGACAGAGAGTGATAACCCTGTGGACATCAATGCTGTCAGAGACTGATAACCCTGTGGACATCAATGCTGACAGAGACTGATAACCCTGTGGACATCAATGCTGACAGAGACTGATAACCCTGTGGACATCAATGCTGACAGAGAGTGATAACCCTGTGGACATCAATGCTGACAGAGAGTGATAACCCTGTGGACATCAATGCTGACAGAGAGTGATAACCCTGTGGACATCAATGCTGACAGTGGCTGATAACCCTATGGACATCAATGCTGACAGAGAGTGATAACCCTGTGGACATCAATGCTGACAGAGACTGATAACCCTGTGGACATCAATGCTGACAGAGACTGATAACCCTGTGGACATCAATGCTGACAGTGACTGATAACCCTGTGGACATCAATGCTGTCAGAGACTGATAACCCTGTGGACATCAATGCTGACAGAGAGTGATAACCCTGTGGACATCAATGCTGACAGTGACTGATAACCCTGTGGACATCAATGCTGACAGTGACTGATAACCCTGTGGACATCAATGCTGACAGTGACTGATAACCCTGTGGACATCAATGCTGTCAGAGACTGATAACCCTGTGGACATCAATGCTGTCAGAGACTGATAACCCTGTGGATGCTGTCAGAGACTGATAACCCTGTGGACATCAATGCTGACAGTGACTGATAACCCTGTGGACATCAATGCTGACAGAGACTGATAACCCTGTGGACATCAATGCTGACAGAGACTGATAACCCTGTGGACATCAATGCTGACAGAGAGTGATAACCCTGTGGACATCAATGCTGTCAGAGACTGATAACCCTGTGGACATCAATGCTGACAGAGACTGATAACCTTATGGACATCAATGCTGACAGAGACTGATAACCCTGTGGACATCAATGCTGACAGTGACTGATAACCCTGTGGACATCAATGCTGACAGAGACTGATAACCCTGTGGACATCAATGCTGACAGTGACTGATAACCCTATTGTCACGAATCCCGCCGAGGATGGTGAGTTGTTACACACTCCTTAGCGGATTCCGACTTCCATGGCCACCGTCCGATGAGTCGGACGTCACAGCGGACTACCTATCAAGGCTCCCGAACCTGGTCGCTTCAGGAGAGGAGGAAGGTAATGTGACGTAGAAGTCCGTCACTGGCCGCGGGCAGCATTTGGTTCTTTAACGCACGCACACATTCATCACTCCTCCCTGCTCCGTTATAAGATAAGTTAACAATGTGGGTCGACACACAAATTAACTTCTGTCTTAGTACATACATTTCACACTTGTCAGTGTTCATATTTAAGATATACAATATTTATTATACTTATCAATGTTGTGGATGAGCGCATTGTTTGTTCTGTTCCTCTCTCTCTCCATCTCGGTAGCTTCCGCGTATGCTGGAAAAGGACCCGAGCTAAGGGATTGGGCTGACTTTATAGTGCCTGTCCCAAATGGATCATTAATGTAAATGGGCATATTGAAAAATACTGTCAGTAGTGATGTAATGTTGTAAATGTTATGTTGTGATATTGTTTTAAAAACGTGTTGCAATGTATATCCTTTAGTATGTGTAGTTAATGGAAAATGTAGGTTTGACTAGATAATTAAGTAATTAGTGTTAATTGTTCTGAGGGGAGGGGCTAGCCCTACAAAAGGAGCCTCTCTTTCAGTTCATGAGGAAGGCATTTTGAATCGAGCTGTGGATGGGGTAGCATTGTTTTTAAGCTGTCCCATAAGGTAGACGTTTGATGGCAGTACTGTTGTTTTTGTTCCGGAATCACCTTGTAAATAAACACCTTTGCACAGAAGAACTTTTGCGGCTCCGCCATCTTTTTATTTTGATAGAGGTTAGGTTTTCCAGATTAGCCTTCTACTCTACTCTACAATGCTGACAGAGAGTGATAACCCTATGGACATCAATGCTGACAGAGAGTGATAACCCTGTGGACATCAATGCTGACAGAGACTGATAACCCTATGGACATCAACGCTGTAACTGTCCCTGAAGTAGACCATCATATATAGCAGGTACTGAAAGTCCAGTCATAAGTTCTGGCCGTTCTCTATGAGGTGCTGGTGATGAATTCCTATTTGGATGATAAAGCTGTCTCCTGTCTCTTATCCTGACCTGGCTGTCCTTTAATCTGCAGGTCAACATAAACGACCGTGGAGTACAGATGTCAATGATAACACTAATTAATAACCACTAGAAACCTCCCAGCGTGTCGCGCTGACGACCTGCGTTGAAGTCCAGCATTGTGTTGTGGGGTCTTGATGATCGGTGTTTTCTGTTAAACCACTGAAATACCCCTTGGTTCACCAGTCATCCAACACACTGACCAAGGACCGGATTTATCAAGTGTCTCAGAGATGGAGTGTTGATCTAGGATCAGTTTCCATCCTCAGAGATGGCGTGTTGATCTAGGATCAGTTTCCATCAGAGATGGAGTGTTGATCTAGGATCAGTTTCCATCCTCAGAGATGGAGTGTTGATCTAAGATCAGTTTCCATCCTCAGAGATGGAGTGTGGATCTAGGATCAGTTTCCATCAGAGATGGAGTGTTGATCTAGGATCAGTTTCTATCCTCAGAGATGGAGTGTTGATCTAGGATCAGTTTCTATCAGAGATGGAGTGTTGATCTAGGATCAGTTTCTATCAGAGATGGAGTGTTGATCTAGGATCAGTTTCCATCAGAGATGGAGTGTTGATCTAGGATCAGTTTCCATCCTCAGAGATGGAGTGTTGATCTAGGATCAGTTTCTATCCTCAGAGATGGAGTGTTGATCTAATATCAGTTTCCATCCTCAGAGATGGAGTGTTGATCTAGGATCAGTTTCCATCCTCAGAGATGGAGTGTTGATCTAGGATCAGTTTCCATCCTCAGAGATGGAGTGTGGATCTAGGATCAGTTTCCATCCTCAGAGATGGAGTGTTGATCTAGGATCAGTTTCTATCAGAGATGGAGTGTGGATCTAGGATCAGTTTCCATCCTCAGAGATGGAGTGTTGATCTAGGATCAGTTTCTATCAGAGATGGAGTGTTGATTCAGGATCAGTTTCCATCAGAGATGGAGTGTTGATCTAGGATCAGTTTCCATCAGAGATGGAGTGTTGATCTAGGATCAGTTTCCATCCTCAGAGATGGAGTGTTGATCTAGGATCAGTTTCCATCCTCAGAGATGGAGTGTGGATCTAGGACCAGTTTCCATCCTCAGAGATGGAGTGTGGATCTAGGATCAGTTTCCATCTTATTCATTGTGATCTAAATGACAGAACTGTTCCTAGATCAGCATTGCTGCTCTGGAAAGCTTGATATATAGTTTTGATCCTTTAGTTTTGATGGAAAACACTGCACGTCCTCTCCTGTCTAGGCATGCTTGGTCTGAGACTGTTCCTCCTCCCTCCCACACCTTTTCACCCTGGCCTTCTCATCATCTAGTACGAATGTCTGGAATAAAGCATATTTTCATCAGGGATCACATTACATATTACCTTTATCCATCTGTATGCCTGCAGCCTCCCAAGACCCTGTCTGATCCTGACTTTATCACTTCACAGGAGCTGTGTGGAGGGGAGCTGGAGGGATGGAGGAGAGGAGAGGTGGAGGGGTAGAGGAGAGGAGAGGTGGAGGTGGAGGTGGAGGGGTGGAGGATAGGAGAGGTGGAGGGGCAGAGGAGAGGAGAGGAGAGGAGAGGAGAGGAGAGGAGAGGAGAGGAGAGGAGAGGAGAGGAGAGGAGAGGAGGAGGGGTGGAGGGGTGGAGGGGTGGAGGAGAGGAGAGAAGGAGGGGCGGAGGAGATGAGAGGTGAAGGTGTAGGAGAGGAGAGATGGAGGGGTGGAGGAGAGGAGAGGAGAGATGGAGGTGGAAGTGTGAAGAAGAGGAGAGGTGGAGAAGAGGTTGATTAAAGGAGAGGTGGATGTGTGGAGAGGTGGAGGGGTGGAGGAGGCACTGCTAAAGACAGGAGGCCCACATATGTAATCACCAGGTGTGGAGGAGAGAGGGTAGTAGGGAGATGGAGGTGGGCACCACAGGAGACAGGAGGCCCACACATGTAATCATCGGGTGTGGAGGAGAGAGAGAGAGTAGTAGGGAGATGGAGGTGGGCACCACAGGAGACAGGAGGCCCACACATGTAATCACCAGGTGTGGAGGAGAGAGAGAGAGTAGTAGGGAGATGGAGGTGGGCACCACGAGAGACAGGAGGCCCACACATGTAATCACCAGGTGTGGAGGAGAGAGAGGGTAGTAGGGAGATGGAGGTGGGCACCACAGGAGACATGAGGACCACACACCTAATCACCAGGCTTAGTGACTACAGTAAGGCTGGGTTTGAAATGTCAAGCAGTGTTGTCTGTCTCCCACTCTCTCTCCCCCCTCTCCCCACACTCTCCCCCCCACCCCCCTCCATGTTGGAGAAAGTAGATGAGGAGAAATATGAGTTGCAAGGACATCAAGAAACTCCGAGCGCTAAACTGAAATGGAGAAGAATATGGGAAGGAGAAAGGAGAAGATAATTGTATCAGGGGGAAACTGAATCTGATCTCGACCTACATTCCCATGCTGGCAACACACTACTGTCAGGCTATCTAGTAGTGATGGTTACGATAGTACTGACGTAACGGGACATGTCACTCTTTGTGCTATACCAGTTGACTGAGACAACTCTGAAAAGACATGGGAACATGGGAAAGAAACCTAGAGCTATTCCTCCTCCTGCCATACTAATACATAATAACTCTATTCCTCCTCCTGACCATACTAATACATAATAACACTCTATTCCTCCTCCTGACCATACTAATTCATAATAACACTCTATTCCTCCTCCTGCCATACTAATTCATAATAACACTCTATTCCTCCTCCTGCCATACTAATACATAATAACTCTATTCCTCCTCCTGACCATACCAATACATAATAACTCTATTCCTCCTCCTGACCATACTAATTCATTATAACACTCTATTCCTCCTCCTGACCATACTAATACATAATAACACTCTATTCCTCCTCCTGACCATACTAATACATAATAACACTCTATTCCTCCTCCTGCCATACTAATACATAATAACTCTATTCCTCCTCCTGACCATACTAATTCATAATAACACTCTATTCCTCTTGCCATACTAATTCATAATAACACTCTATTCCTCCTCCTGCCATACTAATACATAATAACACTCTATTCCTCCTCCTGACCATACTAATACATAATAACACTCTATTCCTCCTCCTGCCATACTAATTCATAATAACACTCTATTCCTCCGCCTGCCATACTAATACATAATAACACTCTATTCCTCCTCCTGGCCATACTAATTCATAATAACAGTCTATTCCTCCTCCTGACCATACTAATACATAATAACACTCTATTCCTCCTCCTGACCATACTAATTCATAATAACACTCTATTCCTCCTCCTGCCATACTAACTCATAATAACACTCTATTCCTCCTCCTGCCATACTAATTCATAATAACACTCTATTCCTCCTCCTGACCATACTAATACATAATAACACTCTATTCCTCCTCCTCCTGCCATACTAACTCATAATAACACTCTATTCCTCCTCCTGACCATACTAATTCATAATAACACTCTATTCCTCCTCCTGCCATACTAATACATAATAACACTCTATTTCTCCTCCTGCCATACTAATTCATAATAACACTCTATTCCTCCTCCTGACCATACTAATTCATAATAACACTCTATTCCTCCTCCTGACCATACTAATTCATAATAACACTCTATTCCACCTCCTGACCATACTAATACATAATAACACTCTATTCCTCCTCCTGCCATACTAATTCATAATAACACTCTATTCCTCCTCCTGACCATACTAATTCATAATAACACTCTATTCCTCCTCCTGGCCATACTAATTCATAATAACACTCTATTCCTCCTCCTCCTGCCATACTAACTCATAATAACACTCTATTCCTCCTCCTGCCATACTAATTCATAATAACACTCTATTCCTCCTCCTCCTGGCCATACTAACTCATAATAACACTCTATTCCTCCTCCTGCCATACTAACTCTTAATAACAGTCTATTCCTCCTCCTGGCCATACTAATTCATAATAACACTCTATTCCTCCTCCTGACCATACTAATACATAATAACACTCTATTCCTCCTCCTGACCATACTAATTCATAATAACACTCTATTCCTCCTCCTGACCATACTAATTCATAATAACACTCTATTCCTCCTCCTGGCCATACTAATTCATAATAACACTCTATTCCTCCTCCTCCTGCCATACTAACTCATAATAACACTCTATTCCTCCTCCTGCCATACTAATTCATAATAACACTCTATTCCTCCTCCTCCTGACCATACTAACTCATAATAACACTCTATTCCTCCTCCTGCCATACTAACTCTTAATAACAGTCTATTCCTCCTCCTGGCCATACTAATTCATAATAACACTCTATTCCTCCTCCTGACCATACTAATACATAATAACACTCTATTCCTCCTCCTGACCATACTAATTCATAATAACACTCTATTCCTCCTCCTGCCATACTAACTCTTAATAACAGTCTATTCCTCCTCCTGGCCATACTAATTCATAATAACACTCTATTCCTCCTCCTGCCATACTAATTCATAATAACACTCTATTCCTCCTCCTGCCATACTAATACATAATAACACTCTATTCCTCCTTCTGCCATACTAATTCATAATAACACTCTATTCCTCCTCCTGACCATACTAATTCATAATAACACTATATTCCACCTCCTGACCATACTAATTCATAATAACACTCTATTCCTCCTCCTGCCATACTAATTCATAATAACACTCTATTCCTCCTCCTGACCATACTAATACATAATAACTCTATTCCTCCTCCTGCCATACTAATTCATAATAACACTCTATTCCTCCTCCTGCCATACTAATACATAATAACACTCTATTCCTCCTCCTGACCATACTAATTCATAATAACACTCTATTCCTCTTGCCATACTAATACATAATAACACTCTATTCCTCCTCCTGACCATACTAATTCATAATAACACTCTATTCCTCCTCCTGCCATACTAACTCTTAATAACAGTCTATTCCTCCTCCTGGCCATACTAATTCATAATAACACTCTATTCCTCCTCCTGCCATACTAATTCATAATAACACTCTATTCCTCCTCCTGCCATACTAATACATAATAACACTCTATTCCTCCTTCTGCCATACTAATTCATAATAACACTCTATTCCTCCTCCTGACCATACTAATTCATAATAACACTATATTCCACCTCCTGACCATACTAATTCATAATAACACTCTATTCCTCCTCCTGCCATACTAATTCATAATAACACTCTATTCCTCCTCCTGACCATACTAATACATAATAACTCTATTCCTCCTCCTGCCATACTAATTCATAATAACACTCTATTCCTCCTCCTGCCATACTAATACATAATAACACTCTATTCCTCCTCCTGACCATACTAATTCATAATAACACTCTATTCCTCTTGCCATACTAATACATAATAACACTCTATTCCTCCTCCTGACCATACTAATTCATAATAACACTCTATTCCTCCTCCTGCCATACTAATTCATAATAACACTCTATTCTTCCTCCTGGCCATACTAATTCATAATAACACTCTATTCCTCCTCCTGACCATACTAATACATAATAACACTCTATTCCTCCTCCTGACCATACTAATTCATAATAACACTCTATTCCTCCTCCTGACCATACTAATTCATAGTAACACTCTATTCCTCCTCCTGGCCATACTAACTCATAATAACACTCTATTCCTCCTCCTGCCATACTAATACATAATAACACTCTATTCCTCCTCCTGCCATACTAATTCATAATAACACTCTATTCCTCCTCCTCCTGCCATACTAACTCATAATAACACTCTATTCCTCCTCCTGACCATACTAATTCATAATAACACTCTATTCCTCCTCCTGACCATACTAATACATAATAACACTCTATTCCTCCTCCTGACCATACTAATTCATAATAACACTCTATTCCTCCTCCTGACCATACTAATTCATAATAACACTCTATTCCTCCTCCTGGCCATACTAATTCATAATAACACTCTATTCCTCCTCCTCCTGCCATACTAACTCATAATAACACTCTATTCCTCCTCCTGCCATACTAATTCATAATAACACTCTATTCCTCCTCCTCCTGGCCATACTAACTCATAATAACACTCTATTCCTCCTCCTGCCATACTAACTCTTAATAACAGTCTATTCCTCCTCCTGGCCATACTAATTCATAATAACACTCTATTCCTCCTCCTGACCATACTAATACATAATAACACTCTATTCCTCCTCCTGACCATACTAATTCATAATAACACTCTATTCCTCCTCCTGACCATACTAATTCATAATAACACTCTATTCCTCCTCCTGCCATACTAATTCATAATAACACTCTATTCCTCCTCCTGACCATACTAATTCATAATAACACTCTATTCCTCCTCCTGGCCATACTAATTCATAATAACACTCTATTCCTCCTCCTGACCATACTAATTCATAATAACACTCTATTCCTCCTCCTGCCATACTAATACATAATAACACTCTATTCCACCTCCTGACCATACTAATACATAATAACACTCTATTCCTCCTCCTGCCATACTAATACATAATAACACTCTATTCCTCCTGACCATACTAATACATAATAACACTCTATTCCTCCTCCTGCCATACTAATTCATAATAACTCTATTCCTCCTCCTGACCATACTAATACATAATAACACTCTATTCCTCCTCCTGCCATACTAATTCATAATAACACTCTATTCCTCCTCCTGACCATAATAACTCATAATAACACTCTATTCCTCCTCCTGCCATACTAATACATAATAACACTCTATTCCTCCTCCTGCCATACTAATTCATAATAACACTCTATTCCTCCTCCTCCTGCCATACTAACTCATAATAACACTCTATTCCTCCTCCTGACTATACTAATTCATAATAACACTCTATTCCTCCTCCTGACCATACTAATTCATAATAACACTCTATTCCTCCTCCTGACCATACTAATTCATAATAACACTATATTCCTCCTCCTGACCATACTAATTCATAATAACACTCTAATCCTCCTGCCATACTAATTCATAATAACACTCTATTCCTCCTCCTGACCATACTAATTCATTATAACACTCTATTCCTCCTCCTGCCATACTAATACATAATAACACTCTATTCCTCCTCCTGACCATACTAATTCATAATAACACTCTATTCCTCCTCCTGACCATACTAATACATAATAACACTCTATTCCTCCTCCTGCCATACTAATTCATAATAACACTATATTCCTCCTCCTGACCATACTAATTCATAATAACACTCTAATCCTCCTGCCATACTAATTCATAATAACACTCTATTCCTCCTCCTGACCATACTAATTCATAATAACACTCTATTCCTCCTCCTGCCATACTAATACATAATAACACTCTATTCCTCCTCCTGACCATACTAATTCATAATAACACTCTATTCCTCCTCCTGCCATACTAATACATAATAACACTCTATTCCTCCTCCTGACCATACTAATTCATAATAACACTCTATTCCACCTCCTGACCATACTAATACATAATAACACTCTATTCCTCCTCCTGCCATACTAATTCATAATAACACTCTATTCCTCCTCCTGACCATACTAATTCATAATAACACTCTATTCCTCCTCCTGCCATACTAATACATAATAACACTCTATTCCTCCTCCTGCCATACTAATACATAATAACACTCTATTCCTCCTGACCATACTAATACATAATAACACTCTATTCCTCCTCCTGCCATACTAATTCATAATAACTCTATTCCTCCTCCTGACCATACTAATACATAATAACACTCTATTCCTCCTCCTGCCATACTAATACATAATAACACTCTATTCCTCCTCCTGCCATACTAATTCATAATAACACTCTATTCCTCCTCCTCCTGCCATACTAATTCATAATAACACTCTATTCCTCCTCCTGCCATACTAATTCATAATAACACTCTATTCCTCCTCCTGACCATACTAATACATAATAACACTCTATTCCTCCTCCTGCCATACTAATTCATAATAACACTCTATTCCTCCTCCTGACCATACTAATTCATAATAACACTCTATTCCTCCTCCTGACCATACTAATTCATAATAACACCCAAGTGACCTTTCTCAGAAAATACATGTGGGTTTCATGTTGCTTGGCCCAAAGCGTGGACTGAGGTCCCTCTGACACTGGGAGCTTGCATTAACCTCCCTGTCGCCAACATGTGTGAGCTGTGAGCTGTGAGCTGTGGGCTGTGAGCTGTGAGCTGTGGGCTGTGAGCTGTGAGCTGTGGGCTGTGGGCTGTGGGCTGTGAGCTGTGGGCTGTGGGCTGTGAGCTGTGGGCTGTGGGCTGTGGGCTGTGAGCTGTGGGCTGTGGGCTGTGAGCTGTGAGCTGTGCCTCTGAGTTGTTAGAAGGGATGGCTGAACAAATCAAATCAAATCAAATGGTATTGGTCACTTACACATGGTTAGCAAATGTTAATGCGAGTGTAGTGAAATGCTTGTGCTTCTAGTTCCGACCGTGCAGTAATATCTAACAAGTAATCTAACAATTCCCAACCACTACCTGATACACACCAATCTAAAGAGATGGAATGAGAATATCTACATATAAATATATGGATGAGCGATGGCCGAGCAGCATTGGCAAGATGCAATAGATGGTATAAAATACAGTATATACATATGAGTAATGTAAGATATGTTAACATTATTAAAGTGGAATTGTTTAAAGTGAATAGTGATCCATTTATTAAAGTGGCCAGTGATATGAGTCTCTATGTAGGCAGCAGATGATACAAAGAAATGGGAACATATCACATCACAGCGTGATCTATGGGTTTGATGTGAACACAAGCATTGAAGCACACAGAGCAACCACTGAATTATGGGTCATTATTATTACAGAGCAACGTGGCCAATCATTGATCTGCAGCGAGACGGGTTGAAGGGAAAGGGAGGCCTGAGAATTCCATTCAACAGGAACGATGGGTAATCCGCTCAGAGCACAGAGATCATCGTCAGGACTCAATGGAAGAGAACATCTGGTGGCAAGAGTTGGAAGGAGAGAGAGAAGGGGATAACAAAGAGAGGGAGAGAGAGAGAGATAGAGAGAGAGATCGAGAGAGAGAGAGAGAGATAGAGAGCGAGAGTGAGGGAGGGAGAGAGAGAGAGAGAGAGAGAGAGAGAGAGAGAGAGAGAGAGAGAGAGAGAGAGAGAGAGAGAGAGAGAGAGAGAGAGAGAGAGAGAGAGAGAGAGAGAGAGAGAGAGAGAGAGAGAGATAACAATGGACAGAAAGAAACACTTTCCTCTTTCATCCCAGCATCTCAATGGGTGTCATGTGTTGAATCTCCAGCCATTCCACATCTTTTATCTTATGCGTTAAGGGTCCTATCTAATGCTGGAGAATAGAGTATAATATAATCTAGGATCACCATGAAAACACATACAAGAAATCGAAAAACCATCGTAGCATTAAATTCACATTCATATTGATGATTTCCAGTCTCCTAAGATCATTTAATTGTATTACCGGTAGTACGGTAATTTAGACATTTTAAAGGGGCAGTGCAGTAAAAAACTAGATTTACTTAATATTTCCACACTGTGAGGCCAAAAGAACACTCTAAAATTGCTAAAATAGTTTGGTTTCCATTAACTTTGTCCGGTGATATTTTTTGGTCAACATTTAGAATGTTTGATTTGAAAGTAGATGCAACAATGACCTGCCCGGTGCGTTTCCATGGAGTTGTGACCTGCCCCGGTGCGTTTCCATGGAGTTGTGACCTGCCCCGGTGCGTTTCCATGGAGTTGTGACCTGCCCCGGTGCGTTTCCATGGAGTTGTGACCTGCCCCGGTGCGTTTCCATGGAGTTGTGACCTGCCCCGGTGCGTTTCCATGGAGTTGCTCACATATTCTAATTAACTGTCATGTGCTTGTGGCCATGGTCCGTGGTGCGTCCTTCAGTCACGCAGGTCTAGTAGAGATCTGAAACTATTTGAAGGGGAAACTTCACATTACAATGTAAAGGAACGCAGGCATTATTGAAGGTTTTGCTAAGAAACATATATATATATTTTTAACAGTTGAACAAATAGATTTGATATCATTTAGAATGTGAAGCGGTGCTTTCTAGTTACATGATGACATCACGTGCCCCGCGTTACACCTTCAAAATGATTCGGCAATCGTCATTTATTGGAAAAAACACTGTTTCCATCTTCATTAGTCCCAATAAGGAGACTTAGAACAATAGAAACATCCACCCCTGTCGAAACGGATAAAATGTATTCCATCTTTTAGAAAATGTATTCTACATCTGCCGTTTCCATTACGAATGTCACAAAGATTTTTTTTAAAGTGCGATACTTCTTCTGTCCAATAAACCTGGGTCAATGGAACCCTGTCTAGTGATGATGATACCATGTTTGTGTAAGAGCTGTTTGAAAAAATTCATGGAATATCTGCCTGTTCAGGTGGGATGGAGTTATTGTCCCCGATCATGACATCACAATCTTGATCTGATTATTCTGACCAATGACCAGTCATCTGTTATTTGCATGTGTATCCTCCTACTTTGAAAGGGGTGAGCGGGGGTAGGCTATAGAGTCTAGACGATCCGGGTCCACCAATCAGGGGTGTGTATGCAAATATATTTGCATTTTGTATCGATACGCCCACACGATCAGACTGAGCATTTCAATGGCAAAAAGAACGCTCAGGGAAATAAATTATTACAAATATATTCAGAGTTCTTTTCATGAAATAAACACACAGTGATTTATTAAACATACAGTGATGATTTTAAAACACAATTAAAAGACTGCATGGGAGCTTTAACGATAAAGTGGGGCAGTTACAGTACAGAGTCTTTGATTGCCTCTATTGCCTTTTATTTGTATCAATCCACAGCCCCAAACTCAATATCTTCAACATACCCAATATTTAATTCTGATCACACATAGAGACTGATTTAAACTCTGCAGGGCGGTCTTGGCATCTCCTGGCATCATCTTACACACACACACACACACACACACACACACACACACACACACACACACACACACACACACACACACACACACACACACACACGTTACAACATTACAACATTACAGTCTGGCCTAGTCTATTCTACCCCTGCCTGCCCGGCCCAGTCTGTCAGAAACCCAGCCACTCAGCACAAATCCTCTTGGTATAGGTCTCAGGAGGCTCACATAACTTTAATAATCTAACTAAACTTTCCTCCAGCTGACTATTGAGTTACCTTGAGTCTGGAATGAGTTTATACAGAGATAGGGGAAGAGATAGAGAGATAGAAAGAGAGAGAGAGAGGGGCAGAAAAACAGAGGGACAGACATTTCATATGGAGGTGGGTGGTGTTGTCTCTGCATCGGTAGGTTCTGCTGTTAGTGTGATGCCTGGACTTTGTTCTTTCAGAGACAGTGAGACAGTGTTAATCCAACTGACATTTGACGAGGGAGACTAAAGGTTAAGGAGAGAGAGACAAAATGAAAGAGAGATGGAGAGAGAGAGAGAGAGAGAGAGAGAGAGAGAGAGAGAGAGAGAGAGAGAGAGAGAGAGAGAGAGAGAGAGAGAGAGAGAGAGAGAGAGAGAGAGAGAGAGAAAAACAGAAAAACAGAGGTACAGAGAGACATGTAATATGGAAGTGGGTGGTGTTGACTGGGAATCTGTAGGTGGTGTTGACTGGGCATCTGTAGGTGGTGTTGACTGGGCATCTGTAGGTGGTGTTGACTGGGAATCTGTAGGTGGTGTTGACTGGGCATCTGTAGGTGGTGTTGACTGGGCATCTGTAGGTGGTGTTGACTGGGCATCTGTAGGTGGTGTTGACTGGGCATCTGTAGGTGGTGTTGACTGGGCATCTGTAGGTGGTGTTGACTGGGTATCTGTAGGTGGTGTTGACTGGGCATCTGTAGGTGGTGTTGACTGGGAATCTGTAGGTGGTGTTGACTGGGCATCTGTAGGTGGTGTTGACTGGGCATCTGTAGGTGGTGTTGACTGGGCATCTGTAGGTGGTGTTGACTGGGCATCTGTAGGTGGTGTTGACTGGGCATCTGTAGGTGGTGTTGACTGGGAATCTGTAGGTGGTGTTGACTGGGCATCTGTAGGTGGTGTTGACTGGGCATCTGTAGGTGGTGTTGACTGGGCATCTGTAGGTGGTGTTGACTGGGCATCTGTAGGTGGTGTTGACTGGGCATCTGTAGGTGGTGTTGACTGGGCATCTGGAGGTGGTGTTGACTGGGCATCTGTAGGTGGTGTTGACTGGGCATCTGTAGGTGGTGTTGACTGGGCATCTGTAGGTGGTGTTGACTGGGCATCTGTAGGTGGTGTTGACTGGGCATCTGGAGGTGGTGTTGACTGGGTATCTGTAGGTGGTGTTGACTGGGAATCTGTAGGTGGTGTTGACTGGGGATCTGTAGGTGGTGTTGACTGGGATCTGTAGGTGGTGTTGACTGGGCATCTGTAGGTGGTGTTGACTGGGCATCTGTAGGTGGTGTTGACTGGGCATCTGTAGGTGGTGTTGACTGGGCATCTGTAGGTGGTGTTGACTGGGCATCTGTAGGTGGTGTTGACTGGACATCTGTAGGTGGTGTTGACTGGACATCTGTAGGTGGTGTTGACTGGGCATCTGTAGGTGGTGTTGACTGGGCATCTGTAGGTGGTGTTGACTGGGAATCTGGAGGTGGTGTTGACTGGGCATCTGGAGGTGGTGTTGACTGGGCATCTGTAGGTGGTGTTGACTGGGAATCTGTAGGTGGTGTTGACTGGGCATCTGTAGGTGGTGTTGACTGGGCATCTGTAGGTGGTGTTGACTGGGCATCTGTAGGTGGTGTTGACTGGGCATCTGTAGGTGGTGTTGACTGGGCATCTGTAGGTGGTGTTGACTGGGCATCTGTAGGTGGTGTTGACTGGGCATCTGTAGGTGGTGTTGACTGGGCATCTGGAGGTGGTGTTGACTGGGCATCTGGAGGTGGTGTTGACTGGGCATCTGGAGGTGGTGTTGACTGGGCATCTGGAGGTGGTGTTGACTGGGCATCTGGAGGTGGTGTTGACTGGGCATCTGTAGGTTCTGCCGTCAGTGTGAAGCCTGACCTTTGTTCTTTCAGAAACAGTGACAAGTGAAATTTGACGAGAGAGACAAAAGGTCACGGAGAGAGAGAGACAAAAGGTCACGGAGAGAGAGAGACAAAAGGTCACGGAGAGAGAGAGACAAAAGGTCACGGAGAGAGAGAGACAAAAGGTCACGGAGAGAGAGAGACAAAAGGAGAGAGAGATGGGGAGAGAGGCACACACACAGAGAGAGAGATAGTGACAGAGGGAGACAGAGATAGAGACAGAGATAGAGACAGAGAGAGACAGAGAGAGAGAGAGAGAGAGAGAGAGAGAGAGAGAGAGAGAGAGAGAGAGAGAGAGAGAGAGAGAGAGAGAGAGAGAGAGAGAGAGAGAGAGAGAGAGAGAGAGAGAGAGAGAGAGAGAGAGAGAGAGAGAGAGAATAAAAACCCTCCAACCCAAAAAGGCCTGTGGTGTTGATGGTATCCTTAATGAAATGATCAAATATACAGACAACAAATTCCAATTGGCTATACTAAAACTCTTTAACATCGTCCTTAGCTCTGGCATCTTCCCCAATATTTGGAACCAAGGACTGATCACCCCAATCCACAAAAGTGGAGACAAATTTGACCCCAATAACTACCGTGGAATATGCGTCAACAGTAACCTTGGGAAAATCCTCTGCATTATCATTAACAGCAGACTCGTACATTTCCTCAATGAAAACAATGTACTGAGCAAATGTCAAATTGGCTTTTTACCAAATTACCGTACAACAGACCATGTATTCACCCTACACACCCTAATTGACAACCAAACAAACCAAAACAAAGGCAAAGTCTTCTCATGCTTTGTTGATTTCAAAAAAGCCTTCGACTCAATTTGGCATGAGGGTCTGCTATACAAATTGATGGAAAGTGGTGTTGGGGGTAAAACATACGACATTATAAAATCCATGTACACAAACAACAAGTGTGCGGTTAAAATTGGCAAAAAACACACACATTTCTTCACACAGGGTCGTGGGGTGAGACAGGGATGCAGCTTAAGCCCCACCCTCTTCAACATATATATCAACGAATTGGCGCGGGCACTAGAACAGTCTGCAGCACCCGGTCTCACCCTACTAGAATCCGAAGTCAAATGTCTACTGTTTGCTGATGATCTGGTGCTTCTGTCACCAACCAAGGAGGGCCTACAGCAGCACCTAGATCTTCTGCACAGATTCTGTCAGACCTGGGCCCTGACAGTAAATCTCAGTAAGACCAAAATAATGGTGTTCCAAAAAAGGTCCAGTCACCAGGACCACAAATTCCATCTAGACACCGTTGCCCTAGAGCACACAAAAAACTATACATACCTCGGCCTAAACATCAGCACCACAGGTAACTTCCACAAAGCTGTGAACGATCTGAGAGACAAGGCAAGAAGGGCCTTCTATGCCATCAAAAGGAACATAAATTTCAACATACCAATTAGGATCTGGCTAAAAATACTTGAATCAGTCATAGAGCCCATTGCCCTTTATGGTTGTGAGGTCTGGGGTCCGCTCACCAACCAAGATTTCACAAAATGGGACAAACACCAAATTGAGACTCTGCATGCAGAATTCTGCAAAAATATCCTCCGTGTACAACGTAGAACACCAAATAATGCATGCAGAGCAGAATTAGGCCGATACCCACTAATTATCAAAATCCAGAAAAGAGCCGTTAAATTCTACAACCACCTAAAAGGAAGCGATTCCCAAACCTTCCATAACAAAGCCATCACCTACAGAGAGATGAACCTGGAGAAGAGTCCCCTAAGCAAGCTGGTCCTAGGGCTCTGTTCACAAACACAAACACACCCCACAGAGCCCCAGGACAACAGCACAATTAGACCCAACCAAATCATGAGAAAACAAAAAGATAATTACTTGACACATTGGAAAGAATTAACAAAAAAACAGAGCAAACTAGAATGCTATTTGGCCCTAAACAGAGAGTATACAGTGGCAGAATACCTGACCACTGTGACTGACCCAAACTTAAGGAAAGCTTTGACTATGTACAGACTCAGTGAGCATAGCCTTGCTATTGAGAAAGGCCGCCGTAGGCAGACATGGCTCTCAAGAGAAGACAGGCTATGTGCACACTGCCCACAAAATGAGGTGGAAACTGAGCTGCACTTCCTAACCTCCTGCCCAATGTATGACCATATTAGAGAGACATATTTCCCTCAGATTACACAGATCCACAAAGAATTTGAAAACAAATCCAATTTTGATAAACTCCCATATCTACTGGGAGAAATTCCACAGTGTGCCATCACAGCAGCAAGATTTGTGACCTGTTGCCACAAGAAAAGGGCAACCAGTGAAGAACAAACACCATTGTAAATACAACCCATATTTATGCTTATTTATTTTAACGTGTGTGCTTTAACCATTTGTACATTGTTACAACACTGTACATATATAATATAATATTTGTAATGTCTTTATTGTTTTGAAACTTCTGTATGTGTAATGTTTACTGTTAATTTGTATTGTTTATTTCACTTTTGTATAATATCTACCTCACTTGCTTTGGCAATGTTAACACATGTTTCCCATGCCAATAAAGCATTGTGAGACAGTGAGACAGTGTTAATCCAACTGACATTTGACGAGGGAGACTAAAGGTTAAGGAGAGAGAGACAAAATGAAAGAGAGATGGAGAGAGAGAGAGAGAGAGAGAGAGAGAGAGAGAGAGAGAGAGAGAGAGAGAGAGAGAGAGAGAGAGAGAGAGAGAGAGAGAGAGAGAGAGAGAGAGAGAGAGAGAGAGAGAGAGAGAGAGAGAGAGAGAGAGAAAAACAGAAAAACAGAGGTACAGAGAGACATGTAATATGGAAGTGGGTGGTGTTGACTGGGAATCTGTAGGTGGTGTTGACTGGGCATCTGTAGGTGGTGTTGACTGGGCATCTGTAGGTGGTGTTGACTGGGCATCTGTAGGTGGTGTTGACTGGGCATCTGTAGGTGGTGTTGACTGGACATCTGTAGGTGGTGTTGACTGGGCATCTGTAGGTGGTGTTGACTGGGAATCTGTAGGTGGTGTTGACTGGGAATCTGTAGGTGGTGTTGACTGGGAATCTGTAGGTGGTGTTGACTGGGCATCTGTAGGTGGTGTTGACTGGGAATCTGTAGGTGGTGTTGAATGGGCATCTGTAGGTGGTGTTGACTGGGCATCTGTAGGTGGTGTTGACTGGGCATCTGTAGGTGGTGTTGACTGGGCATCTGTAGGTGGTGTTGACTGGGAATCTGTAGGTGGTGTTGACTGGGCATCTGTAGGTGGTGTTGACTGGGCATCTGTAGGTGGTGTTGACTGGGCATCTGTAGGTGGTGTTGACTGGGCATCTGTAGGTGGTGTTGACTGGGAATCTGTAGGTGGTGTTGACTGGGCATCTGTAGGTGGTGTTGACTGGGCATCTGTAGGTGGTGTTGACTGGGCATCTGTAGGTGGTGTTGACTGGGCATCTGTAGGTGGTGTTGACTGGGCATCTGTAGGTGGTGTTGACTGGGCATCTGGAGGTGGTGTTGACTGGGCATCTGGAGGTGGTGTTGACTGGGCATCTGTAGGTGGTGTTGACTGGGCATCTGTAGGTGGTGTTGACTGGGCATCTGGAGGTGGTGTTGACTGGGCATCTGGAGGTGGTGTTGACTGGGTATCTGTAGGTGGTGTTGACTGGGAATCTGTAGGTGGTGTTGACTGGGCATCTGTAGGTGGTGTTGACTGGGCATCTGTAGGTGGTGTTGACTGGGAATCTGTAGGTGGTGTTGACTGGAAATCTGTAGGTGGTGTTGACTGGGAATCTGTAGGTGGTGTTGACTGGGCATCTGTAGGTGGTGTTGACTGGGCATCTGTAGGTGGTGTTGACTGGGCATCTGTAGGTGGTGTTGACTGGGCATCTGTAGGTGGTGTTGACTGGGCATCTGTAGGTGGTGTTGACTGGGCATCTGTAGGTGGTGTTGACTGGGCATCTGTAGGTGGTGTTGACTGGGCATCTGTAGGTGGTGTTGACTGGGGATCTGTAGGTGGTGTTGACTGGGATCTGTAGGTGGTGTTGACTGGGCATCTGTAGGTGGTGTTGACTGGGCATCTGTAGGTGGTGTTGACTGGGCATCTGTAGGTGGTGTTGACTGGGAATCTGTAGGTGGTGTTGACTGGGCATCTGTAGGTGGTGTTGACTGGGCATCTGTAGGTGGTGTTGACTGGACATCTGTAGGTGGTGTTGACTGGGAATCTGTAGGTGGTGTTGACTGGGCATCTGTAGGTGGTGTTGACTGGGAATCTGGAGGTGGTGTTGACTGGGCATCTGGAGGTGGTGTTGACTGGGCATCTGGAGGTGGTGTTGACTGGGCATCTGTAGGTGGTGTTGACTGGGCATCTGTAGGTGGTGTTGACTGGGCATCTGTAGGTGTTGTTGACTGGGCATCTGTAGGTGGTGTTGACTGGGCATCTGTAGGTGGTGTTGACTGGGAATCTGTAGGTGGTGTTGACTGGGCATCTGTAGGTGGTGTTGACTGGCATCTGGAGGTGGTGTTGACTGGGCATCTGGAGGTGGTGTTGACTGGGCATCTGGAGGTGGTGTTGACTGGGCATCTGTAGGTGGTGTTGACTGGGCATCTGGAGGTGGTGTTGACTGGGCATCTGTAGGTTCTGCCGTCAGGGTGAAGCCTGACCTTTGTTCTTTCAGAAACAGTGACAAGTGAAATTTGACGAGAGAGACAAAAGGTCACGGAGAGAGAGAGACAAAAGGTCACGGAGAGAGAGAGACAAAAGGTCACGGAGAGAGAGAGACAAAAGGTCACGGAGAGAGAGAGACAAAAGGTCACGGAGAGAGAGAGACAAAAGGAGAGAGAGATGGGGAGAGAGGCACACACACAGAGAGAGAGATAGTGACAGAGGGAGACAGAGATAGAGACATAAAGAGAGAGAGAGAGAGAGAGAGAGAGAGAGAGAGAGAGAGAGAGAGAGAGAGAGAGAGAGAGAGAGAGAGAGAGAGAGAGAGAGAGAGAGAGAGAGAGAGAGAGAGAGAGAGAGAGAGAGAGAGAGAGAGAGAGAGAGAGGAGAGAGAGAGAGAGAGAGAGA
>NC_052344.1:24370278-24407081 GCF_016432855.1 Salvelinus namaycush | reverse complement strand
CAATCCTAGTCAGACTGCTGTTCTGTGTATAACAGCTTGCTCCTCGTCAGGGTAAATGGTATTTGTGGGCCGCCAGACAAATGATCCTCCGTGTTGCGTTGACATTTTACTGACAGTAATATGGAGTGATCTGCTCCGTTCTGTCACCAGGACAGTAATATGGAGTGATCTGCTCCGTTCTGTCACCAGGACAGTAATATGGAGTGATCTGCTCCATTCTGTCACCAGGACAGTAATATGGAGTGATCTGCTCCGTTCCACCACCAGGACAGTAATATTGAGTGATCTGCTCCGTTCTGTCACCAGGACAGTAATATGGAGTGATCTGCTCCATTCTGTCACCAGGACAGTAATATGGAGTGATCTGCTCCGTTCCACCACCAGGACAGTAATATGGAGTGATCTGCTCCGTTCTGTCACCAGGACAGTAATATGGAGTGATCTGCTCCATTCCACCACCAGGACAGTAATATGGAGTGATCTGCTCCGTTCCACCACCAGGACAGTAATATGGAGTGATCTGCTCCATTCCACCACCAGGACAGTAATATGGAGTGATCTGCTCCGTTCCACCACCAGGACAGTAATATGGAGTGATCTGCTCCGTTCCACCACCAGGACAGTAATATGGAGTGATCTGCTCCGTTCCTCCACCAGGACAGTAATATGGAGTGATCTGCTCCGTTTCACACCAGGACAGTAATATGGAGTGATCTGCTCCGTTCTCCACAGTGCCACCCAGGACAGTAATATGGAGTGATCTGCTCCGTTCTGTCACCAGGACAGTAATATGGAGTGATCTGCTCCGTTCTGTCACCAGGACAGTAATATGGAGTGATCTGCTCCGTTCTGTCACCAGGACAGTAATATGGAGTGATCTGCTCCGTTCCACCACCAGGACAGTAATATGGAGTGATCTGCTCCGTTCTGTCACCAGGACAGTAATATGGAGTGATCTGCTCCGTTCCTCCACCAGGACAGTAATATGGAGTGATCTGCTCCGTTCTGTCACCAGGACAGTAATATGGAGTGATCTGCTCCGTTCTGTCACCAGGACAGTAATATGGAGTGATCTGCTCCGTTCCTCCACCAGGACAGTAATATGGAGTGATCTGCTCCGTTCCCCACCAGGACAGTAATATGGAGTGATCTGCTCCGTTCTGTCACCAGGACAGTAATATGGAGTGATCTGCTCCGTTCTGTCACCAGGACAGTAATATGGAGTGATCTGCTCTGTTCCTCCACCAGGACAGTAATATGGAGTGATCTGCTCCATTCCTCCACCAGGACAGTAATATGGAGTGATCTGCTCCGTTCCACCACCAGGACAGTAATATGGAGTGATCTGCTTCATTCCTCCACCAGGACAGTAATATGGAGTGATCTGCTTCATTCCTCCACCAGGACAGTAATATGGAGTGATCTGCTTCATTCCTCCACCAGGACAGTAATATGGAGTGATCTGCTCCGTTCCTCCACCAGGACAGTAATATGGAGTGATCTGCTCCGTTCTGCCACCAGGACAGTAATATGGAGTGATCTGCTCCGTTCCTCCACCAGGAAAGTAATATGGAGTGATCTGCTCCGTTCCTCCACCAGGACAGTAATATGGAGTGATCTGCTCCGTTCTGTCACCAGGACAGTAATATGGAGTGATCTGCTCCGTTCCTCCACCAGGAAAGTAATATGGAGTGATCTGCTCCGTTCCTCCACCAGGAAAGTAATATGGAGTGATCTGCTCCATTCCACCACCAGGACAGTAATATGGAGTGATCTGCTCCATTCCACCACCAGGACAGTAATATGGAGTGATCTGCTCCGTTCCACCACCAGGACAGTAATATGGAGTGATCTGCTCCGTTCTGTCACCAGGACAGTAATATGGAGTGATCTGCTCCGTTCCTCCACCAGGACAGTAATATGGAGTGATCTGCTCCGTTCCACCACCAGGACAGTAATATGGAGTGATCTGCTCCGTTCTGTCACCAGGACAGTAATATGGAGTGATCTGCTCCGTTCCTCCACCAGGACAGTAATATGGAGTGATCTGCTCCGTTCCACCACCAGGACAGTAATATGGAGTGATCTGCTCCGTTCCTCCACCAGGACAGTAATATGGAGTGATCTGCTCCGTTCCACCACCAGGACAGTAATATGGAGTGATCTGCTCCGTTCTGTCACCAGGACAGTAATATGGAGTGATCTGCTCCGTTCCACCACCAGGACAGTAATATGGAGTGATCTGCTCCGTTCCACCACCAGGACAGTATATGGAGTGATCTGCTCCGTTCTGTCACCAGGACAGTAATATGGAGTGATCTGCTCCGTTCCTCCACCAGGAAAGTAATATGGAGTGATCTGCTCCGTTCCACCACCAGGACAGTAATATGGAGTGATCTGCTCCGTTCTGTCACCAGGACAGTAATATGGAGTGATCTGCTCCGTTCCTCCACCAGGACAGTAATATGGAGTGATCTGCTCCGTTCCTCCACCAGGACAGTAATATGGAGTGATCTGCTCCGTTCCACCACCAGGACAGTAATATGGAGTGATCTGCTCCGTTCCACCACCAGGACAGTAATATGGAGTGATCTGCTCCGTTCTGTCACCAGGACAGTAATATGGAGTATCTGCTCGTTTTTACTTCCACACCAGGACAGTAATATGAGTGATCTGCTCCGTTCTGTCACCAGGACAGTAATATGGAGTGATCTGCTCCGTTCCTCACCAGGACAGTAATATGGAGTGATCTGCTCCGTTCGTCACCAGGACAGTAATATGGAGTGATCTGCTCCGTTCCACCACCAGGACAGTAATATGGAGTGATCTGCTCCGTTCCATCACCAGGACAGTAATATGGAGTGATCTGCTCCGTTCCACCACCAGGACAGTAATATGGAGTGATCTGCTCCGTTCCACCACCAGGACAGTAATATGGAGTGATCTGCTCCGTTCCGTCACCAAGACAGTAATATGGAGTGATCTGCTCCGTTCCGTCACCAAGACAGTAATATGGAGTGATCTGCTCCGTTCCATCACAAGGACAGTAATATGGAGTGATCTGCTCCGTTCCACCACCAGGACAGTAATATGGAGTGATCTGCTCCGTTCCGTCACCAGGACAGTAATATGGAGTGATCTGCTCCGTTCCGTCACCAGGACAGTAATATGGAGTGATCTGCTCCGTTCCGTCACCAGGACAGTAATATGGAGTGATCTGCTCCGTTCCACCACCAGGACAGTAATATGGAGTGATCTGCTCCGTTCCGTCACCAAGGACGTAATATGGAGTGATCTGCTCCGTTCCATCACCAGGACAGTAATATGGAGTGATCTGCTCCGTTCCACCACCAGGACAGTAATATGGAGTGATCTGCTCCGTTCCGTCACCAGGACAGTAATATGGAGTGATCTGCTCCGTTCCTCACCAGGACAGTAATATGGAGTGATCTGCTCCGTTCCTCACCAGGAACAGTAATATGGAGTGATCTGCTCCGTTCCGTCACCAGGACAGTAATATGGATGACTGCTCCGTTCTGTCACAGCCCTAAGGACAGTAATATGGAGTGATCTGCTCCGTTCTGTCACCAGGACAGTAATATGGAGTGATCTGCTCCGTTCTACCACCAGGACAGTAATATGGGTGATCTGCTCCCGTTCCGCACCAGGACAGTAATATGGAGTGATCTGCTTCATTCCTCCACCAGGACAGTAATATGGAGTGATCTGCTCCGTTCTGTCACCAGGACAGTAATATGGAGTGATCTGCTCCGTTCCACCACCAGGACAGTAATATGGAGTGATCTGCTCCGTTCCACCACCAGGACAGTAATATGGAGTGATCTGCTCCGTTCCTCCACCAGGACAGTAATATGGAGTGATCTGCTCCGTTCCGTCACCAGGACAGTAATATGGAGTGATCTGCTCCGTTCTGTCACCAGGACAGTAATATGGAGTGATCTGCTCCGTTCTGTCACCAGGACAGTAATATGGAGTGATCTGCTCCGTTCCCCACCAGGACAGTAATATGGAGTGATCTGCTCCGTTCTCACCAAGGACAGTAATATGGAGTGATCTGCTCCGTTCCCCCACCAGGACAGTAATATGGAGTGATCTGCTCCGTTCTGTCACCAGGACAGTAATATGGAGTGATCTGCTCCGTTCCACCACCAGGACAGTAATATGGAGTGATCTGCTCCGTTCTGTCACCAGGACAGTAATATGGAGTGATCTGCTCCGTTCCGTCACCAGGACAGTAATATGGAGTGATCTGCTCCGTTCCGTCACCAGGACAGTAATATGGAGTGATCTGCTCCGTTCTGTCACCAGGACAGTAATATGGAGTGATCTGCTCCGTTCCGTCACCAGCAAGTAATATGGAGTGATCTGCTCCGTTCCTCCACCAGGACATGTAATATGGAGTGATCTGCTCCTTCCACACCAGGACAGTAATATGGAGTGATCTGCTCCGTTCTGTCACCAGGACAGTAATATGGGTGATCTGCTCCGTTCTGTCACCAGGACAGTAATATGGAGTGATCTGCTCCGTTCCACCACCAGGGACAGTAATATGGAGTGATCTGCTCCGTTCCTCCACCAGGACAGTAATTGGAGTGATCTGCTCCGTTCCCACCCAGGACAGTAATATGGAGTGATCTGCTCCGTTCCACCACCAGGACAGTAATATGGAGTGATCTGCTCGGTCCACCAGGACAGTAATATGGAGTGATCTGCTCCGTTCCCACCAGGACAGTAATATGGAGTGATCTGCTCCGTCTGTCACCAGGACCACAGTAATATGGAGTGATCTGCTCCGTTCTTCACCAGGACAGTAATATGGAGTGATCTGCTCCGTTCCTCCACCACAGGACAGTAATATGGAGTGATCTGCTCCGTTCCTGTCACCAGGACAGTAATATGGAGTGATCTGCTCCTTTCGTCACCAGGACAGTAATATGGAGTGATCTGCTCCGTTCCTCCCACCAGACAGTAATATGGAGTGATCTGCTCCTTTCGTCTCCACCAGGACAGTAATATGGAGTGATCTGCTCCGTTCCACCACCAGGACAGTAATATGGAGAGATCGCTCGTTCTTCACCAGGACAGTAATATGAGTGATCTGCTCCGTTCTCCACCAGGACAGTAATATGGAGTGATCTGCTCCGTTCCACCACCAGGACAGTAATATGGAGTGATCTGCTCCGTTCGTCACCAGGACATAATATGGAGTGATCTGCTCCGTTCTCACCACAGGACAGTAATATGGAGTGATCTGCTCCGTTCCATCACCAGGACAGTAATATGGAGTGATCTGCTCCGTTCCACCACCAGGACAGTAATATGGAGTGATCTGCTCCGTTCCTCACCAGGACAGTAATATAGATGATCTGCTCCGTTCTCCACCCCAGGACAGTAATATGGAGTGATCTGCTCCGTTCCACTCACCAGGACAGTAATATGGAGTGATCTGCTCCGTTCTCCCACCAGGACAGTAATATGAGTGATCTGCTCCTTCCTTCACCAGGACAGTAATATGGAGTGATCTGCTCTTCCTCCACCAGGACAGTAATATGGAGTGATCTGCTCCGTTCTACCACCAGGACAGTAATATGGAGTGATCTGCTCCGTTCCTCCACCAGGACAGTAATATGAGTGATCTGCTCGCTTCCTACCACCAGGACAGTAATATGGAGTGATCTGCTCCGTTCCTCCACCAGGACAGTAATATGGAGTGATCTGCTCCGTTCCACCACCAGGACAGTAATATGGAGTGATCTGCTCCGTTCCTGTCACCAGGACAGTAATATGGAGTGATCTGCTCCGTTCCCCACCAGGACAGTAATATGGAGGATCTGCTCCGTTCCACCACCAGGACAGTAATATGGAGTGATCTGCTCCGTTCCGTCACCAGGACAGTAATATGGAGTGATCTGCTCCGTTCCTCACCAGGACGTAATATGGAGTGATCTGCTCCGTCTTCACCCAGGACAGTAATATGGAGTGATCTGCTCCTTCCACCACCAGGACAGTAATATGGGTGATCTGCTCCTTCTGTCACCAGGACAGTAATATGAGTGATCTGCTCCTTCTCCCCAGGACAGTAATATGGAGTGATCTGCTCCGTTCTGTCACCAGGACAGTAATATGGAGTGATCTGCTCCGTTCCTCCACCAGGACAGTAATATGGAGTGATCTGCTCCGTTCTCCACCAGGACAGTAATATGGAGTGATCTGCTCCGTTCCACCACCAGGACAGTAATATGGAGTGATCTGCTCCGTTCCGTCACCAGGACAGTAATATGGAGTGATCTGCTCCGTTCCTCCACCAGGACAGTAATATGGAGTGATCTGCTCCGTTCCACCACCAACAGTAATATGGAGTGATCTGCTCCGTTCCTCCCACAGGCAGTAATATGGAGTGATCTGCTGTTCTGTCACCAGGACAGTTATGGAGTGATCTGCTCCGTTCCACCACCAGGACAGTAATATGGAGTGATCTGCTCCGTTTCCACCACCAGGACAGTAATATGGAGTGATCTGCTCTGTTCTGTCACCAGGACATTAATATGGAGTGATCTGCTCCGTTCCTCCACCAGGACAGTAATATGGAGTGATCTGCTCCGTTCCCCACCAGGACAGTAATATGGAGGGATCTGCTCCGTTCTCCCACCAGAGCAGTAATATGGAGTGATCTGCTCCGTTCCACCGAGACATTAATATGGAGTGAGCCTCCGTTCGCACCAGGACAGTAATATGGAGTGATCTGCTCCGTTCTGTCACCAGGACAGTAATTGGAGTGATCTGCTCCGTTCTTCCACCGAGACAGTAATATGGATGATCTGCTCGTTCCTCCACCAGGACAGTAATATGGAGTGATCTGCTCCTTCCTCCACCAGGACAGTAATATGGAGTGATCTGCTCCGTTCTCTCACCACCAGGACAGTAATATGGAGTGATCTGCTCCTTCCTCCACCAGGACAGTATATGGAGTGTCTGCTCGTTCCACCAGGGACAGTATTATGGAGTGATCTGCTCCGTTCGCTCCACCAGGAAAGTAATATGAGTGATCTGCTCGTTCCTCCACCAGGACAGTAATATGGAGTGATCTGCTCCGTTCTGTCACCAGGACGTAATATGGAGTGATCTGCTCCGTTCCTCCACCAGGAAAGTAATATGGAGTGATCTGCTCCTTCCTCCACCAGGACAGTAATATGAGTGATCTGCTCCTTCCACCACCGGGACAGTAATATGGAGTGATCTGCTCCGTTCTGTCACCAGGACAGTAATATGGAGTGATCTGCTCCGTTCCTCCACCAGGAAGTAATATGGAGTGATCTGCTCCTTCCTCCACCAGGACAGTAATATGGAGTGATCTGCTCCTTCCACCACCGAGACAGTAATATGGAGTGATCTGCTCCGTCTCCACCAGCAGACAGTAATATGGAGTGATCGTTCTCGCTTCGCACCCCAGGACAGTAATATGGAGTGATCTGCTCCGTTCCACCCAGGACAGTAATATGGAGTGATCTGCTCCGTTCCTCCACCAGGACAGTAATATGGAGTGATCTGCTCCTTCCACCCCAGGACAGTAATATGGAGTGATCTGCTCCGTTCGCTCCACCAGGACAGTAATATGGAGTGATTTGCTCCGTTCCTCCACCAGGACAGTAATAGGGAGTGATCTGCTCCTTCCACCCCAGGACAGTAATATGAGTGATCTGCTCCGTTCTCACCAGGACAGTAATATGGAGTGATCTGCTCCGTTCCTCACCAGGCCAGGAAGTAATATGGAGTGATCTGCTCCGTTCCTCCACCAGGACAGTAATATGGAGTGATCTGCTCCGTTCCACCACCAGGACAGTAATATGGAGTGATCTGCTCCGTTCCATCACCAGGACAGTAATATGGAGTGATCTGCTCCGTTCTGTCACCAGGACAGTAATATGGAGTGATCTGCTCCGTTCCTCCACCAGGACAGTAATATGGAGTGATCTGCTCCGTTCCACCACCAGGACAGTAATATGGAGTGATCTGCTCCGTTCTGTCACCAGGACAGTAATATGGAGTGATCTGTCTCGTCCCCCACCAGGACAGTAATATGGAGTGATCTGCTCCGTTCCACCACCAGGACAGTAATATGGAGTGATCTGCTCCGTTTCCACCCAGGACAGTAATATGAGTGACTGCTCTCGTTCCACCACCAGGACAGTAATATGGAGTGATCTGCTCCGTTCCGCCACCAGGACAGTAATATGGAGTGATCTGCTCCCCGTCCACCACGACAGTAATATGGAGTGATCTGCTCCGTTCTGTCACCACAGGACAGTAATATGGAGTGATCTGCTCCGTTCCCACCAGGAAAGTAATAGGAGTGATCTGCTCCGTTCCACCACCAGGACAGTAATATGGAGTGATCTGCTCCTTTCCGTCACCAGGACAGTAATATGGAGTGATCTGCTCCGTTCTGTCACCAGGACAGTAATATGGAGTGATCTGCTCCGTTCTGTCACCAGGACAGTAATATGGAGTGATCTGCTCCGTTCCTCCACCAGGACAGTAATATGGAGTGATCTGCTCCGTTCCCACCACCAGGACAGTAATATGGAGTGATCTGCTCCGTTCTGTCACCAGGACAGTAATATGAGTGATCTGCTCCGTTCCTCCACCAGGACAGTATATGGAGTGATCTGCTCCGTTCCACCACCAGAGGACAGTAATATGGAGTGATCTGCTCTCGCTCCTTCCACCACAGGACAGTAATATGGAGTGATCTGCTCCGTTCTCACCAGGACAGTAATATGGAGTGATCTGCTCCGTTCCTCCCACCAGGAAGTAATATGGAGTGATCTGCTCCGTTCGCACTCACCAGACAGTAATATGGAGTGATCTGCTCCGTTCTCACCAGGACAGTAATATGAGTGATCTGCTCCGTTCACCCAGGACAGTAATATGGAGTGATCTGCTCCGTTCCGCACCAGGACAGTAATATGGAGTGATCTGCTCCGTTCTGCACACCAGGACAGTAATATGGAGTGATCTGTCTCGTTCTCACCAGGACAGTAATATGGAGTGATCTGCTCCTTCCGTTCCACCACCAGGACAGTAATATGGAGTGATCTGCTCCGTTCCACCACCGAGACAGTAATATGGAGTGACTGCTCCGTTCCCTCACCAGACAGTAATATGAGTGATCTGCTCCGTTCCCCACCAGGACAGTAATATGGAGTGATCTGCTCCGTTCCACCAGCAGGACAGTAATATGGAGTGATCTGCTCCGTTCCACACCAGGACAGTAATATGGAGTGATCTGCTCCGTTCCTCACCAGGACAGTAATATGGAGTGATCTGCTCCGTTCTGTCACCAGACAGTAATATGGAGTGATCTGCTCCGTCTCCTCCACCAGGACAGTAATATGGAGTGATCTGCTCCGTTCCTCACCCAGGACAGTAATATGGAGTGATCTGCTCCGTTCTGTCACCAGGACAGTAATATGGAGTGATCTGTCTCGTTCTGTCACCAGGACAGTAATATGGAGTGATCTGCTCCGTTCCACCACCAGGACAGTAATATGGAGTGATCTGCTCCGTTCTGTCACCAGGACAGTAATATGGAGTGATCTGCTCCGTTCCTCCACCAGGACAGTAATATGGAGTGATCTGCTCCGTTCCTCCACCAGGAACAGTAATATGGAGTGATCTGCTCCGTTCCACCACCAGGACAGTAATATGGAGTGATCTGCTCCGTTTCCACACCAGGACAGTAATATGGAGTGATCTGCTCCGTTCCCACCAGGACAGTAATATGGAGTGATCTGCTCCGTTCTGCACCAGGACAGTAATATGGAGTGATCTGCTCCGTTCCTCCACCAGGACAGTAATATGGAGTGATCTCTCCGTTCCACACCAGGAGGACAGTATATGGAGTGATCTGCTCCGTTCGTCACCAGGACAGTAATATGAGTGATCTGCTCGTTCCTCCACCAGGAAGTAATATGGAGTGATCTGCTCCGTTCCACCACCAGGACAGTAATATGGAGTGATCTGCTCCGTTCTGTCACCAGGACAGTAATATGGAGTGATCTGCTCCGTTCTCCACCAGGACAGTAATATGGAGTGATCTGCTCCGTTCCACCACCAGGACAGTAATATGGAGTGATCTGCTCCGTTCCACCACCAGGACAGTAATATGGAGTGATCTGCTCGGTCTCCCACCAGGACAGTAATATGGAGTGATCTGCTCCGTTCCCCACCAGGACAGTAATATGGAGTGATCTGCTCGTTCTGTCACCAGGACAGTAATATGGAGTGATCTGCTCCGTTCCTCCACCAGGACAGATAATATGGAGTGATCTGCTCCGTTCCTCACCAGGACAGTAATATGGAGTGATCTGCTCCGTCTTACCAGGACAGTAATATGAGTGATCTGCTCCGTTCCTCACCAGGACAGTAATATGGAGTGATCTGCTCCGTTCCAGCCCCCAGACAGTAATATGGAGTGATCTGCTCTTCCTCCACCAGGACAGTAATATGGAGTGATCTGCTCCGTTCCTCCACCAGGACAGTAATATGGAGTGATCTGCTCCGTTCTGTCACCCAGGACAGTAATATGGAGTGATCTGCTCCGACGTTCTGTCACACAGGACAGTAATATGGAGTGATCTGCTCGTTCCCTCCACCAGGACAGTAATATGGAGTGACTGCTCCGTTCTGTCACCAGGACAGTAATATGGAGTGATCTGCTCCGTTCCTCCACCAGGACAGTAATATGGAGTGATCTGCTCCTCCTCCTCCACCAGGACAGTAATATGGAGTGATCTGCTCGCTTCCTTCACCAGGACAGTAATATGGAGTGATCTGCTCTCATTCCGTCACCAGGACAGTAATATGGAGTGATCTGCTCCGTTCACCACCAGGACAGTAATATGGAGTGATCCGCTCCGTTCTGTCACCAGGACAGTATATGGAGTGATCTGCTCCGTTCCTCGCACCAGGACAGTAATATGGAGTGATCTGCTCCGTTCCACACCAGGACAGTAATATGGAGTGATCTGCTCCGTTCTGTCACCAGGACAGATAATATGGAGTGATCTGCTCCGTTCCTCCACCAGGACAAGTAATATGGAGTGATCTGCTCCGTTCCACACCAGGACAGTAATATGGAGTGATCTGCTCCGTTCTGTCACCAGGACAGTAATATGGAGTGATCTGCTCGTTCCTCCACCAGGACAGTAATATGGAGTGATCTGCTCCGTTCCACCACCAGGACAGTAATATGGAGTGATCTGCTCCGTTCCTCCACCAGGACAGTAATATGGAGTGATCTGCTCCGTTCCATCACCAGGACAGTAATATGGAGTGATCTGCTCCGTTCCTCCACCAGGACAGTAATATGGAGTGATCTGCTCCGTTCCGTCACCAGGACAGTAATATGGAGTGATCTGCTCCGTTCTACCACCAGGACAGTAATATGGAGTGATCTGCTCCGTTCCTCCACCAGGACAGTAATATGGAGTGATCTGCTCCGTTCTGTCACCAGGACAGTAATATGGAGTGATCTGCTCCGTTCCACCACCAGGACAGTAATATGGAGTGATCTGCTCCGTTCTGTCACCAGGACAGTAATATGGAGTGATCTGCTCCGTTCTCCACCACCAGGACAGTAATATGGAGTGATCTGCTCCGTTCCTCCACCAGGACAGTAATATGGAGTGATCTGCTCCGTTCGTCACCAGGACAGTAATATGGAGTGATCTGCTCCGTTCCTCCGTCCAGGACAGTAATATGGAGTGATCTGCTCCGTTCCACCACCAGGACAGTAATATGGGAGTATCTGTCTCGTTCCACCAGAGGACCCCGCTAGGACAGTAATATGGAGTGATCTGCTCCGTTCTCCCCACCAGGACAGTAATATGGAGTGATCTGCTCCGTTCCACCCACCAGGACAGTAATATGGAGTGATCTGCTCCGTTCTGTCACCAGGACAGTAATATGGAGTGATCTGCTCCTTCCTCACCAGGACAGTAATATGGAGTGATCTGCTCCGTTCCACCACCAGGACAGTAATATGGAGTGATCTGCTCCGTTCCTCACCAGGACAGTAATATGGAGTGATCTGCTCGTTCCTCGCACCAGGACAGTAATATGGAGTGATCTGCTCTCGTCCACCACCAGGACAGTAATATGGAGTGATCTGCTCCGTTCCACCACGAGACAGTAATATGGAGTGATCTGCTCCGTTCCGTCACCAGGACAGTAATATGGAGTGATCTGCTCCGTTCCCACCAGGACAGTAATATGGAGTGATCTGCTCCGTTCCACCAGGACAGTAATATGGAGTGATCTGCTCCGTTCCACACCAGGACAGTATATGGAGTGATCTGCTCGTTCCCACCAGGACAGTAATATGGAGTGATGTCTGCTCCGTTCCTCACCAGGACAGTAATATGGAGTGATCTGCTCCGTTCCACCACGCAGGACAGTAATATGGAGTGATCTGCTCCGTTTCCTCACCAGGAAGTAATATGGAGTGATCTGCTCTCTCCATCACCAGGACAGTAATATGGAGTGATCTGCTCCGTTCCACCAAGGACAGTAATATGGAGTGATCTGCTCCGTTCCACCACCAGACAGTAATATGGAGTGATCTGCTCCGTTCACCACCAGGACAGTAATATGGATGATCTGCTCCGTTCTCGTCCACCAGGACAGTAATATGGAGTGATCTGCTCCGTCCCACCAGGACAGTAATATGGAGTGATCTGCTCCGTTCTGTCAGCGCAGGACAGTAATATGGAGTGATCTGCTCCGTTCTGTCACCAGGACAGTAATATGGAGTGATCTGCTCCGTTCCCACCAGACAGTAATATGAGTGATCTGCTCCTTCTCACCAGGACAGTAATATGGAGTGATCTGCTCCGTTCCTCCACCAGGACAGTAATATGGAGTGATCTGCTCCGTTCTGTCACCAGGACAGTAATATGGAGTGATCTGCTCCGTTCTGTCACCAGGACAGTAATATGGAGTGATCTGCTCCGTTCCTCACCAGGACAGTAATATGGAGTGATCTGCTCCGTTCCTCCACCAGGACAGTAATATGGAGTGATCTGCTCCGTTCGCACCACAGGACAGTAATATGGAGTGATCTGCTCCGTTCCTCCACCAGGACAGTAATATGGAGTGATCTGCTCCGTTCCTCCACCAGGACAGTAATATGGAGTGATCTGCTCCGTTCCACCACCAGGACAGTAATATGGAGTGATCTGCTCCGTTCCATCACCAGGACAGTAATATAGTGATCTGCTCCGTTCCCCCCAGGACAGGTAATATGGAGTGATCTGCTCCGTTCCACCAGAGTAGCACCAGGACAGTAATATGGAGTGATCTGTCTCGTTCCTCCACCAGGACAGTAATATGGAGTGATCTGCTCCGTTCCACCACCAGGACAGTAAATATGGAGTGATCTGCTCCTTCCATCCACCAGGACAGTATATGAGTGATCTGCTCCGTTCCATCACCAGACAGTGAATATGGAGTGATCTGCTCCGTTCCTCTCACCAGGACAGTAATATGGAGTGATCTGCTCCGCTTCCACCAGGACAGTAATATGGAGTGTCTGCTCCGTTCCACCACAGGACAGTAATATGAGTGATCTGCTCCGTTCCTCTCACCAGGACAGTAATATGGAGTGATCTGCTCCTTCCTCCACCAGGACAGTAATATGGAGTGATCTGCTCGTCTCTGTCACCAGGACAGTAATATGGAGTGATCTGCTCCGTTCTGTCACCAGGACAGTAATATGGAGTGAACTGCTCCGTTCGCACCACCGGGACAGTAATATGGAGTGATCTGCTCCGTTCGTCACCAGGACAGTAATATGGAGTGATCTTCCGTTCTCACCCAGGACAGTAATATGGAGTGAACTGCTCCGTTCCACCACCAGGACAGTAATATGGAGTGATCTGCTCTGTTCTGTCACCAGGACAGTAATATGGAGTGATCTGCTCCGTTCCACCACCAGGACAGTAATATGGAGTGATCTGCTCCATTCCTCCACCAGGACAGTAATATGGAGTGATCTGCTCCATTCCTCCACCAGGACAGTAATATGGAGTGATCTGCTCCGTTCCACCACCAGGACAGTAATATGGAGTGATCTGCTCCGTTCCACCACCAGGACAGATAATATGGAGTGATCTGCTCCGTTCCCACCAGGACAGTAATATGGAGTGATCTGCTCCGTTCTCACCAGAGACAGTAATATGGAGTGACTGCTCCGTCCATCCATACTGTCACCAAGGACAGTAATATGGGTGATCTGCTCCGTTCCACACCAGGACAGTAATATGGAGTGATCTGCTCCGTTCCACCACCGCAGGCAAGTAATATGGAGTGATCTGCTCGTTCCCGCACCAGGACAGTAATATGGAGTGATCTGCTCTCTTTCACCACCAGGACAGTAATATGGAGTGATCTGCTCCGTTCCACCACCAGGACAGTAATATGGAGTGATCTGCTCCGTTCCTCCACCAGGACAGTAATATGGAGTGATCTGCTCCGTTCCTACCACCAAGGACAGTAATATGGAGTGATCTGCTTTCTTCCACCACCAGGACAGTAATATGGAGTGATCTGCTCTGTTCGTCACCAGGACAGTAATATGGAGTGATCTGCTCCGTTCTGTCGACGTAGCCAGGACAGTAATATGGAGTGATCTGCTCCGTTCTGTCACCAGGACATAATATGGAGTGATCTGCTCCGTTCTCACCAGGACAGTAATTGAGTGGATGCTTGCTCCGTTCCACACCAGGACAGTAATATGGAGTGATCTGCTCCGTTCTGTCACCAGGACAGTAATAATGGGAGTGATCTGCTCCGTTCTGTCACCAGGGACAGTAATATGGAGTGAGCTTCTCTCGGTTCCTACCACCAGGATTATACACAGAACAGAACTCTGACTAGGAGCTGTTATACACTCTGACTAGGAGCTGTTATACACAGAACAGAACTCTGACTAGGAGCTGTTATACACAGAACAGCACTCTGACTAGGAGCTGTTATACACAGAACAGCACTCTGACTAGGATCTGTTATACACAGAACAGAACTCTGACTAGGAGCTGTAATACACAGAACAGAACTCTGACTAGGAGCTGTTATACACAGAACAGCACTCTGACTAGGAGCTGTTATACACAGAACAGCAGTCTGACTAGGATCTGTTATACACAGAACAGCACTCTGACTAGGAGCTGTTATACACAGAACAGAACTCTGACTAGGAGCTGTTATACACAGAACAGCACTCTGACTAGGAGCTGTTATACACAGAACAGAACTCTGACTAGGAGCTGTTATACACAGAACAGCACTCTGACTAGGAGCTGTTATACACAGAACAGCACTCTGACTAGGAGCTGTTATACACAGAACAGAACTCTGACTAGGAGCTGTTATACACAGAACAGAACTCTGACTAGGAGCTGTTATACACAGAACAGCAGTCTGACTAGGATCTGTTATACACAGAACAGCACTCTGACTAGGAGCTGTTATACACAGAACAGAACTCTGACTAGGAGCTGTTATACACAGAACAGCACTCTGACTAGGAGCTGTTATACACAGAACAGAACTCTGACTAGGAGCTGTTAGACACAGAACAGAACTCTGACTAGGAGCTGTTATACACAGAACAGCAGTCTGACTAGGAGCTGTTATACACAGAACAGCACTCTGACTAGGAGCTGTTATACACAGAACAGCAGTCTGACTAGGATCTGTTATACACAGAACAGCACTCTGACTAGGAGCTGTTATACACAGAACAGAACTCTGACTAGGAGCTGTTATACACAGAACAGCACTCTGACTAGGAGCTGTTATACACAGAACAGAACTCTGACTAGGAGCTGTTATACACAGAACAGCACTCTGACTAGGAGCTGTTATACACAGAACAGCAGTCTGACTAGGATCTGTTATACACAGAACAGCACTCTGACTAGGAGCTGTTATACACAGAACAGCACTCTGACTAGGATCTGTTATACACAGAACAGCACTCTGACTAGGAGCTGTTATACACAGAACAGAACTCTGACTAGGAGCTGTTATACACAGAACAGAACTCTGACTAGGATCTGTTATACACAGAACAGAACTCTGACTAGGAGCTGTTATACACAGAACAGAACTCTGACTAGGATCTGTTATACACAGAACAGAACTCTGACTAGGAGCTGTTACACACAGAACAGCACTCTGACTAGGAGCTGTTATACACAGAACAGAACTCTGACTAGGATCTGTTATACACAGAACAGAACTCTGACTAGGAGCTGTTATACACAGAACAGCACTCTGACTAGGAGCTGTTATACACAGAACAGAACTCTGACTAGGAGCTGTTATACACAGAACAGCACTCTGACTAGGAGCTGTTATACACAGAACAGAACTCTGACTAGGAGCTGTTACACACAGAACAGCACTCTGACTAGGAGCTGTTATACACAGAACAGCACTCTGACTAGGAGCTGTTATACACAGAACAGAACTCTGACTAGGAGCTGTTATACACAGAACAGCACTCTGACTAGGAGCTGTTACACACAGAACAGAACTCTGACTAGGAGCTGTTATACACAGAACAGAACTCTGACTAGGAGCTGTTAGACACAGAACAGAACTCTGACTAGGAGCTGTTATACACAGAACAGAACTCTGACTAGGAGCTGTTATACACAGAACAGAACTCTGACTAGGAGCTGTTATACACAGAGCAACACTCTGACTAGGAGCTGTTATACACAGAACAGAACTCTGACTAGGAGCTGTTATACACAGAGCAACACTCTGACTAGGAGCTGTTATACACAGAACAGCACTCTGACTAGGATCTGTTATACACAGAACAGAACGCTGACTAGGAGCTGTTATACACAGAACAGCACTCTGACTAGGAGCTGTTATACACAGAACAGCACTCTGACTAGGAGCTGTTATACACAGAACAGAACTCTGACTAGGAGCTGTTATACACAGAACAGAACTCTGACTAGGAGCTGTTATACACAGAACAGAACTCTGACTAGGATCTGTTATACACAGAACAGAACTCTGACGAGGAGGTCTAACAACATAAGAAATAATACATAAAAAACAAAATACTGCATAGTTTCCTAAGGACTCGAAGCGAGGCGACCATCTCTGTCGGTGCCATCTTGCGTGAGTGATCTATGGTGCTTAAATAAATTCAGTAGTTCAATACTGCCTCCTGCCTACTCCTCTCTACAACAGTGACAAAACCATACAAATTATTAGCAAGACAGCTAAGGCATGTACAGGCATCTAGAGATATTCATAAAATAAAAGACCAGAATGGTAAAATAGTAACAGATCCGCAGGGTACTAATAAAAGCTTTGCACAATTTTACTCAGAGCTACAGTATCTCACTCTACTGTATACCACTACTATATGCAACTCTACTATATCTCACTCTACTATATCTCACTCTACTGTATCTCACTCTACTGTATCTCACTCTACTATATCTCACTCTACTGTATCTCACTCTACTGTATCTCACTCTACTATATCTCACTCTACTGTATCTCACTCTACTATATCTCACTCTACTATATCTCACTCTACTATATCTCACTCTACTGTATCTCACTCTACTGTATCTCACTCTACTATATCTCACTCTACTGTATCTCACTCTACTGTATCTCACTCTACTATATCTCACTCTACTGTATCTCACTCTACTATATCTCACTCTACTGTATCTCACTCTACAGTATCTCACTCTACTGTATATCACTCTACTGTATACCACTCTACTGTATACCACTCTACTGTATACCACTCCACTGTATATCACTCTACAGTATATCACTCTACTCTATATCACTCTACTGTATATCACTCTACAGTATATCACTCTACTGTATATCACTCTGCTGTATATCACTCTGCTGTATATCACTCTACTGTATATCACTCTACTGTATACCACTCCACTGTATAGCACTCTACTGTATATCACTCTACTCTATATCACTCTACTGTATATCACTCTACAGTATATCACTCTGCTGTATACCAATCTACTGTATATCACTCTACTGTATATCACTCTACTGTATATCAATCTACTGTATATCAATCTACTGTATATCACTCTACTGTATATCCCTCTACTGTATATCAATCTAAATGCGATGCTACTGATCCACAAACTATGAAACGCTTTCTCACTGAATGTGAACTTCCTGAACGAGACAAGGGGGCAGCGGCTGCACTCGATGCCGGGATAACATCAGAGGAGATTACTGCAGTGATAGCACCATTTCCAACCAGCAAGGCCTCTGTCCCCGATGGATATGTAATAGAATTCTATAAGAAGTACTGTGCCAGTCTAGCTCCACTTCTGTTGCGAATGTTTAAACATTCCCAAAGAAAATGCCAAACTATCACAAACAACGTATCAGGCTACAGTACGATAGCACTGATCCTGAAAAAAGATAGAGATTCCATGGAGATGTGGTGTTATCGCCCCGGGCCGTAGCTCCGTATAGAAAATAAGGTGTTGACAAAGATATTGGCAAACCGATTGAAAGAATATAAACTCAGCAAAAAATAGAAACGTCCCTTTTTCAGGACCCTGTCTTTCAAAGATATTTTGTAAAAATCCAAATAACTTCACAGATCTTCATTGTAAAGGGTTTAAACATTGTTTCCCATGCTTGTTCAATGAACCATAAACAATTAATGAACATGCACCTGTGGAATGGTCGTTAAGACACTAACAGCTTACAGACGGTAGGCAATTATGGTCACATTTATGAAAACTTAGGACACTAAAGAGGCCTTTCTACTGACTCTGAAAAACACCAAAGAATGATGCCCAGGGTCCCTGCTCATCGGCATGAACGTGCCTTAGGCATGCTGCAAGGAGGCTTGAGGACTGCAGATGTGTCCAGGGCAATAAATTGCAATGTTCGTACTGTGAGACGCCTAAGACAGTGCTACAGGGAGACAGGACGGACAGTTGATCGTCCTCGCAGTAGCAGACCACGTGTAACAATACCTGCACAGGATCGGTACATCCGAACATCACACCTGCGGGACAGGTACAGGATGGCAACAACAACTGCCCGAGTTACACCAGGAACGCACAATCCCTCCATCAGTGCTCAGACCGTCCGCAATAGGCTGAGAGAGGCTGGACTGAGGGCTTGTAGGCCTGTTGTAAGGTAGGTCCTCACCAGACATCACCGGGAACAACATCGCCTATGGGCACAAACCCACCGTCGCTGGACCAGACAGGACTGGCAAAAGTGCTCTTCACTGACGAGTTGCGGTTTTGTCTCACCAGGGGTGATGGTCGGATTCGTGTTTTTTGTCGAAGGAATGAGCATTACACCAAGGCCTGTACTCTGGAGCGGTGGAGGTGGAGGGTCTGTCATGGTCTGGGGCGGTGTGTCACAGCATCATCGGACTAAGCTTTTTGTCATTGCAGGCAATCTCAACATTGTGCATTACAGGGAAGACATCCTCCTCCCTCATGCGGTAACCTTCCTGCAGGCTCATCCTGACATGACCTTCCAGCATGACAATGCCACCAGCCATACTGCTCGTTCTGTGTGTGATTTCCTGCAAGACAGGAATGTCAGTGTTCTGCCATGGCCTGCGAAGAGCCCGGATCTCAATCCCATTGAGCACGTCTGGGACCTGTTGGATCGGAGGGTGAGGGCTAGGGCCATTCCCCCCAGAAATGTCCGGGAACTTGCAGGTGCCTTGGTGGAAGAGTGGGGTAACATCTCACAGCAAGAAATGGCAAATCTGGTGCAGCCCATGAGGAGGAGATGCACTGCAGTACTTAATGCAGCTGGTGGCCACACCAGATACTGATTGTTACTTTTGATTTTGACCCCCCCCCCCCCCCCCCCGTTTGTTCAGGGACACATTATTCCATTTCTGTTATTCACATGTCTGTAGAACTTGTTCAGTTTATGTCTCAGCTGTTGAATCTTATGGTCATACAAATATTTACACATGTTAAGTTTGCTGAAAATAAACGCAGTTGACAGTGAGAGCACGTTTTTTTTTGGTTGCTGAGTTTATGTCTGACATCATGCACCCTGACCAGACAGGTTTTATCCCAGGCCGACATATATACTACAAGTTGAGAGGCCTCTTCAACGTAATGTATCATGATGGTAAAGTTGAAGCAGTGGTAATCGCTCTTGATGCAGAGAAGGCGTTTGATCAGATTGAGTGGAAGTAAGTGTATGACGTCGGTTCTGGAGGATTTCCGGGTTTGGAAAGGAATTTATTATTTGGATAAGAATTATTTATGCACACCCAATGGCATCCGTGGTAACCAATCAGGAGATGTCGCAGTCATTCCGTCTGTTCAAAGACTGTCGACAGCGGTGCCCTATTTCGCCTGCTCTCTTCGCTATAGCCATGGAACCCCTCACTACTCTCATTCATGTACGTGATGACATTGCTCCCGTTAAGATAAAAGACACGCAGCACAAAATCTCCCTCTATGCAGACGTTGTTCTTTTGTTTTCATCTAAAACTTCTATTCCCCCTTTTTACTCAACTTGATAAATACATTCGGCTCCTTCTCTGGCTATAAGATAAACTGGCAAAAAAAAGAGAAGTGAATTGATACCGATATCACGGCCTGTGGATATGCACTTTCTGCAATCTAACCCATTTAGAACTGAGTTCACAAGCCTTGGCATTGAAGTGACCAGAACATTTGGTCAGCTACTGAAAATGAATTGGGACATGAAATTGATCAGCTTAAACAAAGTATAGATTTTTGGGACACTCTGCTTATTTCCTTGGTTGGTCTCATAAACGCTATTAAAATGGTTGTCCTAACCAGGTTTCTTTACCTCTTCCAATGTCTACCCAGTTTCATACCACAAAGTTACTTTAAGAAACTGGGTTCAATATTAACTAAATTTTTATGGGATAACAAGGCAGCCAGAATTTCAGAGAAAGAGCGGGGGTTTTGGCCTTCCTCGCTTTAAAATTGTATTATTGGGCTGCCAATCTGAACATTGTGTCTTTCTGGAGGGAAAGTTTGCCTGGGATCCGTCAGAATGATATGCCTTCATGGCTTTTGATTGAACAGGCCTCCTGTCTACGATCCTCACTCCCTGCACTTGTTAATAGTCCAGCATATGTGAAAAAAGCCTCGTATGACCAGTCGTTTGTCATACTCTTAGGATCTGGAAACAGATGAGGTATTTTCTTAACATACCCACTGTATACATTGACAGCCCGATTAGCCTGAATCACGCTTTCCACCCTGCATTGGATGATATGGTGTTTTCACAGTAGAAGGAGAAGAGGCTCAAAACGATCAATAACTTACACATTGATGGTAATTTAGCTTCATTTCAACAGTTACACGATAAGTTTAACATGCCAGCAACATATTTTGTCAGATACCTCCAAATCTGGAATTTCTTAATTAAGGACACACATCCCACAGTGTGGCATTAAGCTAAATAATCCTACATTAGATAGCCTGATCCTTGTCAAACCCCATTCAAAAAAATTGGGGGGGAACACGGGGAGATTGGCGGAGTCAGGCGAGAGACCTGAGCCAACTCCCCGTGCTTACCGGGAAGCGGCGTGGCACTGGTCAGACACCGTATTATGCGATGAAGCGCACGGTGTCGCCAGTGCGCGCTCATATCCTGGAGCACTATATGCCAGCCCCCCGCAAGTGCCATGCGAGAGTGGGCATCCAGCCAGGGCGGATTGTGCCTGTGCAGCGCGTTTGGTCTCCGGTGCGCCGTTTCGGTCCAGGGTATCCTGCGCCGGCGCTACGTACTGTGTCTCCAGGGCGTTGGGAGGGTGCAGTTCGCCCTATGCCTGCGCTCCACCCGTGCCGGGCGAATGTGGGCATTGAGCCCAAGGGAGATGTGCATGTGGTATGCACCAGATCTCCAGTGCTCCCCCACAGCCCGGTTCGACCTGTGCCTGTACGCTGGAGGGTCCGGGCTAAAGTGGTCGTCCAGCCTGGAGGAGTGGTGCCAAGGCTGCGCACCAGAGTTCCAGTGCTCCCACACAGCCCGGTCTATCCGGTGCCTCCTCCACGTACCAAGCCTCCTGTAGGTCTCTCCAGCCTGGTGGGCCCTGTGGCATCCCCATGCACCAGGCTGTCTCTCCGTCTCCTCCCTCCAGGTTCACCCTCCAGTCCGGAGCTGCCAGAGCCGCCCGTCAGTTCGGAGCCGCCAGAGCCGCCCGTCAGTCCGGAGCGCCAGAGCCGCCCGTCAGTCCGGAGCCGCCAGAGTCGCCCGTCACTCCGGAGCCGCCAGAGTCGCCCGTCACTCCGGAGCCGCCAGAGTCGCCCGTCACTCCGGAGCCGCCAGAGTCGCCCGTCACTCCGGAGCCGCCAGGGCCGCCCTTCACTCCGAAGCCGCCAGAATCGCAGCCCCTCAGTCCAGAGGCGCCCCTCAGTCCAGTGGCGCCCTTTACGAGGGTCTTCAGTCCAGGGGCCGCTGCGAGGGTCCATGTCCGGGGGCCGCTGCGAGGGTCCACGACCCGCACCCGAGCCACCGCCGTAAAGATGGCCAACCCGGACCCTCCCCTTTAGAGTCAGGTTTTGCGGCCGGAGTCCGCACCTTTGGGGGGGGGGGGGGGGGGGGGGGGGGGCACTGTCACACCCTGACCTTAGTTATCTTTGTTTTCTTTATTATTTTGGTTAGGTCAGGGTGTGACGGGGGTGGTATGTGTGTTTTTTGTCTTGTCTAGGGTTTTTGTATGTCTAGGTTGTGTGTGTAGTCTAGGCATACGTAGGTCTATGGTGGCCTGGATTGGTTCCCAGTCAGAGGCAGCTGTTTATCGTTGTCTCTGATTGGGGATCCTATTTAGGTTGCCATTTTCCAGTTTGGTTTGTGGGTGATTGTCTATGTTGATGTTGCATGTCTGCACTCGTTATTATTAGCGTCACGTTCGTTTGTTATTTTGTATAGTTTGTAATAGTTTGTTTCGGTGTTCTTTCGTTGTCATTAAACAAGATGTATTCACATCACGCTGCGCTTTGGTCTCCTCACTACGACGATCGTGACACTCTCTTTGTACTCTATTAGCCAAAAGGCTCATATTGCCATTTTGGAAATTAGAGACTGTACCTACCTTTGAAATATGGTTACGGGATTTAGGGAATGTAATACATATGGAAAAGATTCGATACAATACCTCCAATAGAAGTCCAATGTTTTATAAAATATGGCAGCCGATACTGGATAAATGGTCTAGTCTAATAACCTGCCCAGGGACTTAATAACCTGCCCAGGGACTGCGGTTGAAAATTAGCCGGCTGGCTAAAACCGGCACTTTTACTGAAACTTTGATTAATGTGCACTGTCCCTGTAAAAAAAAATAAACTCAAACTCAAACTCTAGTCCCCCTTCACAACTGGGTTGATGATCTGCTGCTACTCTGTGCTGTCAATATTTATTTTGGGTTTAACTACACTGCTTGTAATGACTATATGCTGTCTTCTTATAATATGTACCATGTATTTTTGTATATGTGAGTTAAGTTTTGTTTCGTCCTCTAAATTTGCCATCCCATTCAACACCTCAATGAATGTCCATGTTTATATTTTTGTCTTCTTTTTCTATTGGAAAATAATAAACATATTATTAAAAAAATAAAAAAAGGAAGACAGAAGAGAATATTTAATCATCAATGTCTGACGGGAGTTCAGGGGTCGTGGTTGGAGAACAGAGGTACGAAAGGATTTCTCTCCCATGAACCTTTACTCAGTTCGGCCCTTTCAGCCACAGGTCATGGTGAAGAAGACAGGTCCCCTGCTCACTGGTCTCTTTGAGTGATTCAGCCACAGGCCATGGACATCAGATAGTGTTCAGACAGAGTTCAGACAGAGTTCAGGCAGAGTTCAGACAGAGTTCAGACAGAGTTTAGACAGAGTTCAGGCAGAGTTCAGACAGAGTTTAGACAGAGTTCAGGCAGAGTTCAGACAGAGTTCAGGCAGAGTTCAGGCAGAGTTCAGACAGAGTTCAGACAGAGTTCAGGCAGAGTTCAGACAGAGTTTAGGCAGAGTTCAGACAGAGTTTAGACAGAGTTCAGGCAGAGTTCAGACAGAGTTTAGACAGAGTTCAGGCAGAGTGAAGACATTGTTCCTGTGACCTCAGAGTCTGTAGACTGGGGACGTCAGAGTCTGTAGACTGGGGACCTCAGAGTCTGTAGACTGGGGACGTCAGGCCAACAGAGTGAAGACATTGTTCCTGTGACCTCAGAGTCTGTAGACTGGGGACGTCAGGCCAACAGAGTGAACACATTGTTCCTGTGACCTCAGAGTCTGTAGACTGGGGACGTCAGGCCAACAGAGTGAACACATTGTTCCTGTGACCTCAGAGTCTGTAGACTGGGGACGTCAGGCCAACAGAGTGAACACATTGTTCCTGTGACGTCAGAGTCTGTAGACTGGGGACGTCAGAGTCTGTAGACTGGGGACCTCAGAGTCTGTAGACTGGGGACGTCAGGCCAACAGAGTGAAGACATTGTTCCTGTGACGTCAGAGTCTGTAGACTGGGGACGTCAGGCCAACTGAGTGAACACATTGTTCCTGTGACCTCAGAGTCTGTAGACTGGGGACGTCAGGCCAACAGAGTGAACACATTGTTCCTGTGACCTCAGAGTCTGTAGACTGGGGACGTCAGGCCAACAGAGTGAACACATTGTTCCTGTGACGTCAGAGTCTGTAGACTGGGGACGTCAGAGTCTGTAGACTGGGGACCTCAGAGTCTGTAGACTGGGGACGTCAGGCCAACAGAGTGAAGACATTGTTCCTGTGACGTCAGAGTCTGTAGACTGGGGACGTCAGGCCAACTGAGTGAACACATTGTTCATGTGACCTCAGAGTCTGTAGACTGGGGACGTCAGGCCAACAGAGTGAACACATTGTTCCTGTGACGTCAGAGTCTGTAGACTGGGGACTTCAGGCCAACTGAGTGAAGACATTGTTCCTGTGACGTCAGAGTCTGTAGACTGGGGACCTCAGAGTCTGTAGACTGGGGACGTCAGGCCAACAGAGTGAACACATTGTTCCTGTGACGTCAGAGTCTGTAGACTGGGGACCTCAGAGTCTGTAGACTGGGGACTTCAGGCCAACAGAGTGAACACATTGTTCCTGTGACCTCAGAGTCTGTAGACTGGGGACGTCAGAGTCTGTAGACTGGGGACCTCAGAGTCTGTAGACTGGGGACGTCAGGCCAACAGAGTGAACACATTGTTCCTGTGACCTCAGAGTCTGTAGACTGGGGACGTCAGAGTCTGTAGACTGGGGACCTCAGAGTCTGTAGACTGGGGACGTCAGGCCAACAGAGTGAAGACATTGTTCCTGTGACCTCAGAGTCTGTAGACTGGGGACGTCAGAGTCTGTAGACTGGGGACCTCAGAGTCTGTAGACTGGGGACGTCAGGCCAACAGAGTGAAGACATTGTTCCTGTGACCTCAGAGTCTGTAGACTGGGGACGTCAGGCCAACAGAGTGAAGACATTGTTCCTGTGACCTCATTTGTATGAAGAAGTAGAAGATGCACTGGTTTGATATTATCTTTCCTACACAGAACATTTTCTCCAGTGAACTTTACTTCAACCAAGGTTTTCGTGTTGTATTTCATGATCCCTCTATATAATAACAATATTTGTCATGAATCTACTAGTATCTTCAAGGTGAGTAAATTGCATTACAAGTCAACAATGTTTTCATTCATATTTCTTATATGTTTATAATAATCAGAAAATGAAATATGCCACTGGTGTTACAGCAGGAGTCTGACTAACCTGTAACGTTAGGTGATTGTCACGTATAACTCCCTTTCCAGCGCCCTAGGTCACCAGGCTGCTCGTTATGGCGCACAACTGTCACCATCGTTACGCGCACCAACACGTCATCAGACTCACCTGGACTCTATCACCTGCCTGATTACCTTCCCCATATATGTCCCTCCCTTTGGTTCCTTCCCTATATATGTCCCTCCCTTTGGTTCCTTCCCTATATATGTCCCTCCCTTTGGTTCCTTCCCTATATCTGTCACTCCCTTTGGTTCCTTCCCTATATATGTCACTCCCCTTTGGTTCCTTCCCTATATCTGTCACTCCCTTTGGTTCCTTCCCTATATATGTCACTCCCCTTTGGTTCCTTCCCTATATATGTCCCTCCCTTTGGTTCCTTCCCTATATATGTCACTCCCCTTTGGTTCCTTCCCTATATCTGTCACTCCCTTTGGTTCCTTCCCTATATATGTCACTCCCCTTTGGTTCCTTCCCTATATATGTCACTCCCTTTGGTTCCTTCCCTATATATGTCCCTCCCTTTGGTTCCTTCCCTATATATGTCCCTCCCTTTGGTTCCTTCCCTATATATGTCACTCCCTTTGGTTCCTTCCCTATATATGTCCCTCCCTTTGGTTCCTTCCCTATATATGTCACTCCCTTTGATTCCTTCCCTATATATGTCACTCCCTTTGGTTCTTTCCCTATATATGTCACTCCATTTGGTTCCTTCCCTATATATGTCACTCCCTTTGGTTCCTTCCCTATATATGTCACTCCCTTTGGTTCCTTCCCTATATATGCCACTCCCTTTGGTTCCTTCCCTATATATGTCACTCCCTTTTGTTCCTTCCCTATATATGTCCCTCCCTTTGGTTCCTTCCCTATATATGTCCCTCCCTTTTGTTCCTTCCCTATATATGTCCCTCCCTTTTGTTCCTTCCCTATATATGTCCCTCCCTTTGGTTCCTTCCCTATATATGTCACTCCCTTTGGTTCCTTCCCTATATATGTCCCTCCCTTTGGTTCCTTCCCTATATATGTCACTCCCTTTGGTTCCTTCCCTATATATGTCCCTCCCTTTGGTTCCTTCCCTATATATGTCACTCCCTTTGGTTCCTTCCCTATATATGCCACTTCCTTTGGTTCCTTCCCTATATATGTCACTCCCTTTGGTTCCTTCCCTATATATGCCACTTCCTTTGGTTCCTTCCCTATATATGTCACTCCCTTTGGTTCCTTCCCTATATATGTCCCTCCCTTTGGTTCCTTCCCTATATATGTCACTCCCTTTGGTTCCTTCCCTATATATGTCACTCCCTTTGGTTCCTTCCCTATATATGCCACTTCCTTTGGTTCCTTCCCTATATATGTCACTCCCTTTGGTTCCTTCCCTATATATGTCCCTCCCTTTGGTTCCTTCCCTATATATGTCACTCCCTTTGGTTCCTTCCCTATATATGTCCCTCCCTTTGGTTCCTTCCCTATATATGTCACTCCCTTTGGTTCCTTCCCTATATATGCCACTTCCTTTGGTTCCTTCCCTATATATGTCACTCCCTTTGGTTCCTTCCCTATATATGTCCCTCCCTTTGGTTCCTTCCCTATATATGTCACTCCCTTTGGTTCCTTCCCTATATATGTCCCTCCCTTTGGTTCCTTCCCTATATATGTCACTCCCTTTGGTTCCTTCCCTATATATGTCACTCCCTTTGGTTCCTTCCCTATATATGCCACTTCCTTTGGTTCCTTCCCTATATATGTCACTCCCTTTGGTGCCTTCCCTATATATGTCACTCCCTTTGGTTCATTCCCTATATATGCCACTTCCTTTGATTCCTTCCCTATATATGTCACTCCCTTTGGTTCTTTCCCTATATATGTCACTCCATTTGGTTCCTTCCCTATATATGTCCCTCCCTTTGGTTCCTTCCCTATATATGTCCCTCCCTTTGGTTCCTTCCCTATATATGTCACTCCCTTTGGTTCCTTCCCTATATATGTCACTCCCTTTGGTTCCTTCCCTATATATGTCACTCCCTTTGGTTCCTTCCCTATATATGTCACTCCCTTTGGTTCCTTCCCTATATATGTCACTCCCTTTGGTTCCTTCCCTATATATGTCACTCCCTTTGGTTCCTTCCCTATATATGTCCCTCCCTTTGGTTCCTTCCCTATATATGTCACTCCCTTTGGTTCCTTCCCTATATATGTCACTCCCTTTGGTTCCTTCCCTATATATGTCCCTCCCTTTGGTTCCTTCCCTATATATGTCCCTCCCTTTGGTTCCTTCCCTATATATGTCACTCCCTTTGGTTCCTTCCCTATATGTGTCACTCCCTTTGGTTCCTTTCCTATATTTGTCACTCCCTTTGGTTCCTTCCGTATATGTGTCACTCCCTTTTGTTCCTTCCCTATATATGTCACTCCCTTTGGTTCCTTCCCTATATATGTCACTCCCTTTGGTTCCTTCCCTATATATGTCACTCCCTTTGGTTCCTTCTCTATATATGTCACTCCCTTTGGTTCCTTCCCCAGGTGTTATTGTTTCTGTTTCAGTTTCATGTCTGTGCGTTGTTTGTGTTTCTTGTTTTGTATTATGTTTCATTCATTTATTAAATGATTCACTCCCTGAACTTGCTTCCTGACTCCCAGCGTACATGTTACAGAATACCGCCTCACCTAAGGTAAGCCTCAGGGCGTGTGTTTTTTTTGTTTTTTGGTGTTGGAAGGTATGTCAGTACCGGAGCACTGGGGAGTCCTCAGCCGGTTCGTAGGGCTCTCACGCTTCAGCCGGTTCGTCGGACGCTCACGCTTCAGCCGGTTCGTAGTGCTCTCATGCTTCAGCTGGTTCGTTGGGCTCTCACGCTTCAGCTGGTTCGTAGGGCTCTCACGCTTCAGCCGGTTCGTCGGGCTCTCACGCTTCAGCCGGCTCGTCGGGCTCTCACGCTTCAGCTGGTTCGTAGGGCTCTCACGCTTCAGCTGGTTCGTAGGGCTCTCACGCTTCAGCCGGTTCTTCGGGCTCTCACGCTTCAGCCGGCTCGTCGGGCTCTCACGCTTCAGCTGGTTCGTAGGGCTCTCACGCTTCAGCCGGTTCGTCGGGCTCTCACGCTTCAGCCGGTTCGTCGGGCTCTCACGCCTCAGCCGGCTGGTCGGACTCTCACGCCTCTGTCGGTTCGTCAAACTCTCACGCCTCTGTCGGTTCGTCAAACTCTCACGCATCAGCTGACTCGTAGGGCTCCTACGCCTCGGCTGGCTCGTCAGGCTCTCATGCCTCAGCCGGTTCGTCTGGTTTCTGAGCCTCTGCGGAGGCGACTGGTCCGCTCCTGATCCCCGGGATCGTCCCCTTGGTCGGTGTCCTGCGGCTGGAGCTGTGCGCCAGGCATGAGGTACTGTCACGTATACTCCCTCTCCGGCACTCTAGGTCGCCAGGCTCCCGCACCTCAGCCAGTTCGACAGGTTCCTGCGCCTCAACAGAGGTGACCGGTCCGCTCCTGATCCCCAGGATCGTCCCTTTGGCCGGCGTGCTGCGGCTGGAGCCTTGCGTTGGGGAGGGAGTACTATCACATATATTCCCTCTCCGGCGCCCTAGGTCACCAGGCTGCTCGTTATGGCGCACCCCTGTCACCATCGTTACGCGCACCAGCGCGTCATCAGACTCACCTGGACTCCATCACCTCCTTGATTACTTTATTTATTTATGTCACTCCCTTTGGTTCCTTCCCTATATATGTCCCTCCCTTTGGTTCCTTCCCTATATATGTCACTCCCTTTGGTTCCTTCCCCAGGTGTTATTGTTTCAGTTTCAGTTTCCTGTCTGTGTGTTGTTCGTGTTTCTTGTTTTGTATTATGTTTCATTCATTTATTAAATAATTCAATCCCTGAACTTGCTTCCTGACTCCCAGCGTACACGTTACAGCAATTTAAGACCAACCACTCTTTTAACACCGCAGGTATTTTCATATTTTCATCGCCAACAGGGACACTTCAGAATAAATAAATAAATGAATAGCGATGTGCTTTCATTACATTAATTCACGAGCTTGACGAGTTTACTGAGTAAATTTAAAATAAAGTCTCATTAGGCTCAGTGAAACAGCGATCTGTCCTGTTCATTTAACACTCTACCTGACTGTGATGTTTGAGTACAGCCAGAAGGGAATTGATTGTAATGAGTTTCTACAACGTATTCCTGATTACAAAAGCAAGGTCAGATCAGTATTTACAAATGGATTGTTAAAACTCTAAACATGTTTGGTTTGCTAAATATTTACCAAATTCATCGGCGTCAACATGAAAATGTGCTCTACTGGTGTGGCCTCATTCAAGGCCAGGTTGGTGTCAATATTTATATTCACTATATTTTACATACAGTATCTAGACGAACCATTGGATAATAGCAATTCACATGGCCCTTCATATTCACGTGTCCTTACATATTCACATGTCCCTACATATTCATGTGTCCTTACATATTCACATGTCCCTACATATTCATGTGTCCTTACATATTCACATGTCCCTACATATTCGCGTGTCCCTACATATTCACGTCAAATGAGACTGAGAATGTGCCTTTTAAATGCTTCTCTCTCTCTCTCGCTCTCTCTCTCTCTCTCTCACGCTCTCTCGCTCTCTCGCTCTCTCGCTCTCTCGCTCTCTCTCGCTCTCTCTCTCTCTCTCTCTCTCGCTCTCTCTCGCGCTCTCTCGCGCTCTCTCGCTCTCTCGCTCTCTCTCGCTCTCTCGCTCTCTCTCTTTAAAAAAAGTTAAAATGCAACATGTACACACACTCAAACACAAACACACGTACACCCACCGCCTCTCTTTGAAGCAGGAATCCGTCTTACATAAGGCTGATGGCTCAGGAGTATTCACCCTGCTCTCCTCCATGTCTCCTCCATGTCTCCTCTGAGTCTCCTCCATGTCTCCTCTGAGTCTCCTCCATGTCTCCTCCATGTCTCCTCTAAGTCTCCTCCATGTCTCCTCCATGTTTCCTCCATGTCTCCTCCATGTCTCCTCCGAGTCTCCTCCATGTCTCCTCTGAGTCTCCTCTGAGTCTCCTCCATGTCTCCTCCATGTCTCCTCTGAGTCTCCTCCATGTCTCCTCCATGTCTCCTCCGAGTCTCCTCCATGTCTCCTCTGAGTCTCCTCCATGTCTCCTCCATGTCTCCTCCGAGTCTCCTCCATGTCTCCTCTGAGTCTCCTCTGAGTCTCCTCCATGTCTCCTCCATGTCTCCTCTGAGTCTCCTCCCTGTCTCCTCCATGTCTCCTCTGAGTCTCCTCCATGTCTCCTCCATGTCTCCTCTGAGTCTCCTCCATGTCTCCTCTGAGTCTCCTCCATGTCTCCTCTGAGTCTCCTCCATGTCTCCTCCATGTCTCCTCCATGTCTCCTCTGAGTCTCCTCCATGTCTCCTCCATGTCTCCTCCATGTCTCCTCTGAGTCTCCTCTGAGTCTCCTCCATGTCTCCTCTGAGTCTCCTCCATGTCTCCTCTGAGTCTCCTCTGAGTCTCCTCTGTGTCTCCTCTGTGTCTCCTCTGTGTCTCCTCCATGTCTCATCCATGTCTCCTCTAAGTCTCCTCCATGTCTCATCCATGTCTCCTCTGAGTCTCCTCCATGTCTCCTCTAAGTCTCATCCTTGTCTCCTTTGAGTCTCATCTAAATCTCCTCTATGTCTTCTCTGTGTCTCCTCCATGTCTCCTTCATGTCTCCTCCATGTCTCCCCCATATCTCCCCCATGTCTCCTCCATGTCTCCTCCATGTCTCCTCCATGTCTCCTCCATGTCTCCTCCATGTCTACGCTGAGTCTCCTCCATGTCTCTCCCATGTCTCCCCCATGTCTCCTCCATGTCTCCTCCATGTCTCCTCTGAGTCTCCTCCATGTCTCCTCCATGTCTCCTCCGTGTCTCCTCCGTGTCTCCTCTGAGTCTTGTCCATGTCTCCTCCATGTCTCCTCTGAGTCTCCTCTGTGTCTCCTCCGTGTCTCCTCCGTGTCTCCTCTGTGTCTCCTCCGTGTCTCCTCTGAGTCTCCTCCATGTCTCCTCTGAGTCTCCTCCATGTCTCCTCTGAGTCTCCTCCATGTCTCCTCTGAGTAACCTCCATGTCTCCTCTGAGTCTCCACCATGTCTCTTCTGAGTCTCCTCCATGTCTCCTCTGAGTCTCCTCCATGTCTCCTCCATGTCTCCTCTGAGTCTCCTCCATGTCTCCTCTGAGTCTCCTCCATGTCTCCTCTGAGTCTCCTCCATGTCTCCTCTGAGTCTCCTCCATGTCACCTCCATGTCTCCTCTGTGTCTCCTCTGTGTCTCCTCCATGTCTCCTCCATGTCTCCTCTGAGTCTCCTCCATGTCTCCTCCATGTCACCTCCATGTCTCCTCTGTGTCTCCTCCATGTCTCCTCCAAGTCTCCTCTGTGTCTCCTCTGTGTCTCCTCCATGTCTCCTCTGAGTCTCCTCTGAGTCTCCTCTGTGTCTCCTCTGTGTCTCCTCTGTGTCTCCTCCATGTCTCCTCTGAGTCTCCTCTGAGTCTCCTCTGTGTCTCCTCTGTGTCTCCTCTGTGTCTCCTCCATGTCCATGTCTGTTCTCAGAACAACAATCTGGCTAAACTGCTAAACTGTATGTTTTCATCATGAACAACAACTGTGTCCATAGAAGCCCTTCAGAATGACGAATATCAGATGCCTTCCAAGTTAATTGGGTTGTTAGGAAATGTATTCTCCTTTTTCGTAGAGCCGAACAGCCATGAATTTGCGATCCTCACTGTGGGTTTGTAGAGATGGTGCCAATGCAACCCAACAGAAGAAGAAGAGATTCCAGCAGAATGCTTTCAGTCTCTACCTGTATTAATCCTCGCTGTGGGTTTGTAGAGATGGTGCCAATGCAACCCAACAGAAGACGAAGAGATTCCAGCAGAATGCTTTCAGTCTCTACCTGTATTAATCATCTCAGCTCAATTTCTCTGTGTTTTGTCACAATGCCCACAGACTGTATTATACTGAGACGGAGAAAGAGACACAGAGACACAGAGACACAGAGAGACACAAAGAGAGAGAGATGGAGAGAGACAGAGAGAGAGAGTGAGAGAGAGACAGAGAGAGTGAGAGAGACAGAGGGAGAGAGAGGGAGAGAGAGAGGGAGAGAGAGAGGGAGAGGGAGAGAGAGAGATAGAGAGAGACAGAGATAGAGGGAGACAGAGAGACAGAGAGAGAGAGACAGAGAGAGAGAAAGGGAGAGAGAGATAGAGAGGGAGAGACAGAGAGAGACAGAGAGAGAGAGAGAGAGACGGAGGGAGAGAGACGGAGGGAGAGAGAGAGAGACAGAGAGAGAGAGACAGTGAGAGACGGAGAGTGAGAGAGAGAATAGCCTCTTTAATAAGCCTATGTTGTATCAGATAAGTCTGCCAAACAACCCTAGTGATTCTCTGCTTAAGGAGCTGGCTTGATAAGGTCTCTGGATCAATATGCTTTGAGGGATCGGAGCAGAAAAGGCTGCTATTGAACTGCAGGCGCTGTCTCTGCCACAACCTTTACCACAACACTGCCTCAGACTACTCTACCCTGACATGTTATTTTTGAACCTTTATTTAACTATGTACGTCAGTTAAGAATAAATTCTTATTTACAATGACAGCCTACCCTGGGCCAATTGTGCACTGCCCTATGGGTCTCCCAATCACAGCCAGATGTGAGGCAGCCTGGATTCGAACCAGGGACTGTAGTGATGCCTCTTGCATTGAGATGCAGTGCCTTAGACCGCTGCGCCACTCAGGAGCCAAAACACTTTATGGGAGATTTCTTTAAGGGAGTTTTCTTTATGGGAGATTTCTTTAAGGGAGATTTATTTGAGGGAGATTTATTTGAGGGAGATTTGTTTAAGGGAGAATTCTTTAAGGGAGATGTCTTTAAGAGAGATTTCTTTAAGGGAGATTCTCCATTGAACTCCAGGCTTATTCTGTGTCTGGGAAAAACCACCACAGTACGCTTTTAGATATTCCTTTAACATGCCAGAAAACATAAAGATGGTGCCGGGTGTGATGTGCAATATTAGCCCTCTGATAGGGTAGGGGACAATTGTGTGACTCGATGGAGAAGTTGTCTTCATTCCAGGATATAGTCTGGTTTATCTGACCAACCACAGTGCTGAACCAGACATAGAACAATTGGAGTGTGTTGGGAAAAAATGCATCTGTGATAAAATGTTCCAAGATGGCCACCGAGAGTCTGAAATGTTACACTATTCCCTATGTAGTGGAGTACTTTTGACCCCTTCATAGGGTGCCATTGATTTCAGACACAGCCTACTTCCTAATTGTGTTAGCCAGTGATGTTTATTCCTGGGAGGTAAGATGGGAAGTAATATTCAGAGAGAGAAGAGGGAGGAATAAGGCATGAATTATGAATGACTGCCAAGAGTGTGTATCTGGGGGGACGTGCGTGAGTGTGTGTGTGTGTGTGTGTGTGTGTGTGTGTGTGTGTGTGTGTGTGTGTGTGTGTGTGTGTGTGTGTGTGTGTGTGTGTGTGTGTGTGTGTGTGTGTGTGTGTCTGCGTGCGTGCGTGCGTGTGTGTGTGTCTGCGTGCGTGCGTGTGTGTGTGTGTGTGTGTGCGTGTGTGTGTGTGCGTTCGCGCGTGTGTGTGTGTGTGTGAGCGTGCGTGCGTGCATGTGTGTGTGTATGTGTGCGTGCGTGCGTGCGTGCGTGCGTGCGTGTGTGTGTGTGTGCGTTCGCGCGTGTGTGTGTGTGCGTTCGCGCGTGTGTGTATGTGTGTGCGTGCGGTGTGGGTGGAACTGCTGACGGATGTTGTATCAGGTTAAGTCTCGCCAGACTGGGATGATATCCTGTAATAACACTCGTCCTCAGAGGTGATTTAGGTATTAATCTGTCCCTATTTCCTCCTCTTCTATTGGTCCTGATGTACTGGGGTGGGCGTGACCCACACCAAGAAAATATAATCTATAAATGGAAGATTGTTTTTCTTCTTGACAAACCCTCACATTATCAAAAGTACCTCAGTAATGAGTAATGAAGGTAATGAACAACATTGAGTCTCTGTGTAATTTGGATTGACTCCAAGGTAGGAATACTTGAATTACAGGCAACAACACACACACACACACACACACACACACAGCTGGTTGACTTTTCTCAAATTGCAAGCAGGACATTCCAAGTGAGGGTGGACAAGGACATATGTTTAGTTAGAGAGATAATGATAACATATGTTTAGTTAGAGAGATAATGATAACATATGTTTAGTTGGAGAGATAATGATAGCATATGTTTAATTAGAGAGATAATGATAACATATGTTTAGGTGATAGATAATGATAACATATGTTTAGTTAGAGAGATAATGATAACATATGTTTAGTTAGAGAGATAATGATAACATATGTTTAGTTAGAGAGATAATGATAACATATGTTTAGTTAGAGAGATAATGATAACATATGTTTAGTTGGAGAGATAATGATAACATATGTTTAGTTAGAGAGATAATGATAACATATGTTTAGTTGGAGAGATAATGATAACATATGTTTAGTTAGAGAGATAATGATAACATATGTTTAGTTAGAGAGATAATGATAACATATGTTTAGTTAGAGAGATAATGATAACATATGTTAACTTAGAGAGATAATGATAACATATGTTTAGTTAGAGAGATAATGATAACATATGTTTAGTTAGAGAGATAATGATAACATATGTTTAGTTAGAGAGATAATGATAACATATGTTTAGTTAGAGAGATAATGATAACATATGTTTAGTTAGAGAGATAATGCTAACATATGTTTAGTTGGAGAGATAATGATAACATATGTTTAGTTAGAGAGATAATGATAACATATGTTAACTTACAGAGATGAGTGGGAGTAAATACTACCAGGAGAGAAGCATTAGTTTCCTATCCAGCTAATATCTACTGCTGTCAGATGTCTGAGAGATTACACATGGCCCCTACAAGCCACCGTACATGTTAGGGTAATCTATGTGCTTTTACAGCATTATGCAGTCTGAAGTGTGAAGTGGGAACACTTTAAAGAGGTATCAAACGGTATTTTATGTCGAGGGCTTCATTGGATTAGAGAGAGAGAAAAAAAAAACAGAAAGTGAGACAGACAGAGACACATAGAGAGAGACACATAGAGAGACAGAGAGAGAGAGACAGAGACACATAGAGAGAGAGACACATAGAGAGACAGAGAGAGAGAGACAGAGACACATAGAGAGAGACACAGAGAGACAGAGAGAGAGAGACAGAGACACATAGAGAGAGACACATAGAGAGACAGAGAGAGAGAGACAGAGACACATAGAGAGAGACACATAGAGAGACAGAGAGAGAGAGACAGAGACACATAGAGAGAGAGACACATAGAGAGACAGAGAGAGAGAGACAGAGACACATAGAGAGAGACAGAGAGAGACAGAGAGACAGAGAGAGAGAGACAGAGACAGAGAGAGAGAGAGAGAGAGGGAGAGAAACAGAGAGTGAGAGTGAGACCAGTTCCTCCTCTATGAGTGATGTCATATCAGAATAAATAATGATGTAACAACAAACATCCTTTGTGTTTCTCTTCAGAGCCTCTCAGTGGGCTGCCTTGCCCTCGGTCCTGTCTCTCCCATACGTCCTAAACAGCATGGTACCTCTGCCTTGCCCTCGGTCCTGTCCCTCCCATACGTCATAAACAGCATGGCACCTCTGCCTTGTCCTCGGTCCTGTCTCTCCCATACGTCCTAAACAGCATGGCACCTCTGCCTTGCCCTCGGTCCTGTCTCTCCCATACGTCCTAAACATCATGGCACCTCTGCCTTGCCCTCGGTCCTGTCCCTCCCATACGTCATAAACAGCATGGCACCTCTGCCTTGCCCTCGGTCCTGTCTCTCCCATACGTCCTAAACAGCATGGCACCTCTGCCTTGTCCTGGGTCCTGTCTCTCCCATACGTCCTAAACAGC
>NC_052344.1:24310278-24367778 GCF_016432855.1 Salvelinus namaycush | reverse complement strand
TCTCTCTCTCTCTCTCTCTGTCTCTCTGTCTCTGTCTCTCTCTCTCTCTCTCTCTCTCTCTCTCTCTCTGTCTCTCTCTCTCTCTCTCTCTCTCTCTCTCTCTCTCTCTCTCTCTCTCTCTCTCTCTCTCTCTCTCTCTGTCTCTCTCTCTGTCTCTCTCTGTCTCTGTCTCTCTCTCTCTCTCTCTCTGTCTCTCTCTCTGTCTCTCTCTCTCTCTCTCTCTCTCTCTCTCTGTCTCTGTCTCTGTCTCTGTCTCTCTCTGTCTCTCTCTCTCTCTCCCTCTCCCTCTCCCTCTCTCTTTCAAATTCAAGCTGCTTTATTGGCATGAAAAACATTGTGTCGATATTGCCAAAGCAACAATGTATACAATATACATTGTAATACAATTAAAACAATGACAAACAATAATAACAGTAACAATAAAATGGTAACAGTCAATAGTCGAATGTAATGTATGGTGTAATGCACCACTACCACCACCACCATCATTAAACTGCTATCATTACCATTACCACCCATACCATTACTATTTGGAATGATAAACAACAATAATAATACTAATAACAATAACAGTAATAACAATAACAGTCATAATAAGTAAGTTACTGCTTACTATGCAGATGTTATTATTCAGTGTCCCTCAGGCTATGGCAGGTAAATACATATTTGGCTGCAAGAGAAGCCATTGCTCCTTCGCCCATGAGTATTTTTAGTTTTTCCTCTGGGTTTAATAAGTTAAAATTTGGAATAAATGTAGTCATTTCTGTGAATAATGAATCTCTTGGTGAGGAATATTTATCACAGTAAAGGAGAAAGTGCATCTCTGTTTCTACGTCCCCTGTCAGGCAGTGACCACATACACGCTCCTCTTTGGGTAGCCATGTCTTTTTATGTCTGCCGGTTTCTATTGCCAATCGGTGGTCACTCAGCCTGTACTTGGTAAGGATCTGTCTCTGCTTCGAATCTCTGACAGAGTAGAGATATTCAGCCAATTCATATTCTCTGTTTAGGGTCAGATAGCAATTTAGTCGGCTTTGGGATTTTGTTTCGTTTTTCCAATGTTGTAAATATGAGTCCTTTGATTGGTTCATGATTTTGTTTATTGGAATTCTTTCTTTTGAAGCAGTGCTGGTGTCAGCTTGGTTGGTTAGGTCCAACACCAGCTGACTGAGAGGGCTCGTTTCTGGGCTCAGCTCTTGGGTTTGAAGTGCTTTAAATTGCAGACTCGAATTTGGACTTGAATTTAGATGTAGCCAAAATTTTAATGATCTTTTCTGTATTTTCATTATTATTGGAAAGCGGCCCAATTCTGCCCTACATGCATTAGTTGGTGTATTTCTCTGGACTTGTAGGATTTTCCGACAGAATTCTGCATGTAGGGTTTCAATTGGATGTTTGTCCCACATTTTAAAGTCCAGTTTATTGAGTGGCCCCCAAACCTCACTTCCGTAAAGAGCTATTGGTAGGATTACACTGTCAAATATTTTGGTCCAAATTCTAATTGGGATGTTGATTTTGAATAATTTCATTTTTATTGCATACAATGCTCTGCGGGCTTTTTCTTTGAGTGCATTCACTGCCCTATTAAAGTTTCCCGATGCAGATATGGTCAGACCAAGGTAGGTGTAATTGTTTGTGTGTTCAATGATGGTGTTGTTCAGGGTGAATTTATATTTGTGTTTCTGACATCTGTTTTGTTTTTGGAAAATCATGATTTTAGTTTTTGTGAAATTTACTGCCAGGGCCCAATTATGGCAATATTGCTCTAGAATATTAATGTTCTGTTGAAGACCTTCTTTGGTTGGTGATAGAAGTACCAAGTCATCAGCATATAGCAGGTATTTCACCTCTGTGTCAAATAGTGTGAGTCCTGGGGCTGGAGAATTGTCCAACATGTCTGCTAATTCATTGATATAAATGTTGAAAAGATTTGGACTCAAACTACAGCCTTGTCTCACACCTCGACATTGTGAAAAGAATTCTGTTCTTTGGTTTTTGATTTTTATTGCACACTTGTTTTCTGTGTACATACATTTTATTAAGTCATACACCTTACCACCAAGCCCACTTTGTAGAATTTTGTAGAATAGCCCTTCGTGCCAAATAGAATCAAATGCTTTTTTAAAGTCAATAAAGCAAGCAAAGATTTTGCCCTCTTTTTTTTGGTGGACGTGTTTATTAATTAGTGTGTGTAAGGTGTATATATGGTCAGTAGTGCGATGGTTAGGGAGAAAGACAATTTGACATTTAGTTATTACATTTTTTTCTTGAAGAAAGGTTTGGATTCTTGAATTCAAAATGCTACAGAAAACCTTTCCCAAGTTACTGTTTACACAAATTCCCCTGTAATTATTGGGGTCTGATTTGTCTCCACTTTTGTGGATAGGGGAGATGAGCCCCTGGTTCCAGACATCAGGGAAGCAGCCAGAAGTTAAAACCATGTTGAACAATTTAAGCACAGCATTTTGCAACTCAGGTGTGCTGTTTTTCAGCATTTCATTTCTGATGTTGTCTAGACCACAAGCCTTCTTTGATTTAATAGATTTGAGCTTTTCATTTAGTTCTTGTTGGGTTATTGGGTAATCTAATGGATTTTGGTTATTTTTAATGACTGATTCAAGGATGTTCAATTTTTCTTTAATTTCTAATTGGTTCTGTTTTAAGTCTTTTTGTGGGATGTTTTTGTATAGATTATCAAAATAAGTTTTCCAAATTCCTACATCTTGTATGGCTAATTCTTGTGGCTTTGTTGTGCTTAAATTGTTCCACATGTCCCAGAACTGATTTTGGTCAATTGCGTTTTCAATTTCATCAAGTGTCTTGTTGGTATAATTCAGTTTCTTGCGTTTCAGTGTATGTTTATACTGTTTCAGAGTTTCAAAGTATTCATATCGTATCTCTGGGTTGTTTTGCTGCTTATGTTTTTGTTTGACATTTGTCTTAGGTGTTTTCTAATTGTTTTACATTCATTATCAAACCATTTGTCAGAAACATTTTGTTTTTTGTTTCTGATGTTGCATTTCTTTGGTTTTCTCAAATTTGCTTTCGATGCTGCTTTTTGGAATATGCAGTTGATGTTTAGAGTAGCCGAATTGACACCATCTTTATTGTTTTGGTATTGTGAGTTATTGAAAAACTGTATAGAGTTCATCATTTCTTTTGAGTTCAATGTTTCAATGAATCTCTCTGCACTGTTTGGAGCCCATCTGTATGATTGGTTTATGTTGAAGAGTTTATTGGGCAGTTTTTTTGAATGAATATTGCTGGTTAATTTCTTCAAAAACACGTTGATCTGACTGTGATCTGACAATGGTGTCTGTGGTCTGACAGTGAATGCACTAATGGAGGAGGGGTCAATGTCCGTGATGGCATAATCGACTACACTTGTCCCAAGAGCTGAGCAGTAAGTAAACTGACCTAAAGAGTCCCCTCTGATTCTACCATTAAGCATGTACAGGCCTAAGGCTCGACAGAGATGCACTAACTCCTTCCCATTTTTGTTCAGTATTTGGTCAGGACTGTTTCTATTATTTATAATAGGGCTACTGTACAAGGAGGGGTGACCAAATATGTGGTGGTTACCTCCCGCATCAGTGTAGTCAGGCTCAGAACCTGTTCTTGCATTGAAATCTCCACAAAGAAGCACTTTACCCTCTGCCTGAAATGTAATGATTTCTGTATGGAGATTGTCAAAAAACTGATTATCATAATATGGTGAATCTGAAGGAGGAGCATAAGCTGCACATATGTACACGTCATTATCACAATAGATTGTACCTTTGTTAAGTTTTAGCCAAATGTGACTGGTACCTTTTTTCATTTCATTTAGTGCCAAGTCCTGCTTATGCCAAATGATGATTCCACCTGAGTCTCGGCCCCGTTTAACATTTTTATGTTTATTTATTTATCTTTCTCTCTCTCTCTCTCTATTCTCTTTCTCTCTCTCTCTCTCTCTCTCTCTCTCTCTCTCTCTCTCTCTCTCGCTCTCTCTCTCTCTCTCTGTCTCTCTCGCTCTCTCTTTTTCTCTCTGTCTCTCTCTCTCTCTCTTTTTCTCTCTTTCTCTCTCTCTCCCTCTCTCTTTCTCTCTCTCTTTCTCTCCCTCTCTTTCTTTCTCTCTCTCTCTTTGTCTCTCTCTCTCTTTCTCTCTCTTCTCTCTCTGTCTCTCTCTCTCCCTCTCCCTCTCTCTCTCGCTCTCTCGCTCTCCCCCTCTCTGTATCTCTCTCTCTTTCTCTTTCTCTCTCTGCCACTCTCTCTCTCCCTCTCTCTTTTTCTCTCGCTCTCTTTCTTTCTCTCTCTCTCTCTCTCTCGCTCGCTCTCTCTCTCTCGCTCCTCCTCTCTCTCTCTCTCTCTCTTTCTCTCCCTCTCTCTCTCTGTCTGTATCTCACTCTCTCTCTTTCTCTTTCTCTCTCTCTGTATCTCTCTCTCTCTCTCGTTCTCATTCTCTCTCTCTCTCTCTCTCTCTCTCTCTCTCTCTCTCTCTCTCTCTCTCTCTCTCTCTCTCTCTCTGTCTCTCTCTCTCTCTCTCAGAGGCTCAGCCCAGGTTCCTCTCCACTATCTCTGACTTGGTCTTCCCAGCACGTATGGTCTCAGCCCCTGCACAGAGCGCCGAGCACAGAGCGCTGCTTAACCAGCCATTCCACTGCCTGCAAATTGAGTGCATTATTTGCCGCTATGAGCCGTCACTTCAGAAGAGCTAGGCACCGTGCTGTTCTTTTCCCCCTCATCCTCCTCCTCCTCCACTGAATCCTGTTTTAAACCACTCTTCCTGGGCCAGGAAGGTAGAGGAGTGGGGTGGGGTAGGGTGGAGAGGAAGGGGACATGGTAGGCATTTGAGGCAAAAGAGAGGGGGATTTAGGGAGGGACTGAGGAGGACTGGAGTGAAGATAAGGGGGACCAGGGGTGGGGGTTGTTGAAGGGGACTGGAGGGAAAATAAGGGGGACCAGGGGTGGGGGTTGTTGAAGGGGACTGGAGGGAAGATAAGGGGGACCAGGGGTGGGGGTTGTTGAGGGGGACCAGTGGTGGGGGTTGTTGAGAGGGACCAGGGGTGGGGGTTGTTGAGGGGGACTGGAGGGAAGATAAGGGGGACCAGGGGTGGGGGTTGTTGAGGGGGACTGGAGGTGGGGGTTGTTGAGGGGGACCAGGGGTGGGGGTTGTTGAGGGGGACTGGAGGTGGGGGTTGTTGAGGGGGACCAGGGGTGGGGGTTCTTGAGGGGGACTGGAGGTGGGGGTTGTTGAGGGGGACCAGGGGTGGGGGTTGTTGAGGGGGACTGGGGGTGGGGGTTGTTGAGGGGGACCAGGGGTGGGGGTTGTTGAGGGGGACTGGGGGTGGGGGTTGTTGAGGGGGACCAGGGGTGGGGGTTGTTGAGGGGGACTGGGGGTGGGGGTTGTTGAGGGGGACCAGGGGTGGGGGTTGTTGAGGGGGACTGGGGGTGGGGGTTGTTGAGGGGGACCAGGGGTGGGGGTTGTTGAGGGAGACTGGGGGTGGGGGTTGTTGAGGGGGACTGGGGGTGGGGGTTGTTGAGGGGGACTGGGGGTGGGGGTTGTTGAGGGGGACCTAGGGAACCCCTGACCCCTGTTGACCAGAACCACCTTATACCCTACGTAGTGCACTACTGTTGACCAGAACCACCTTATACCCTACGTAGTACACTACTGTTGACCAGACCCACCTTATACCCTACGTAGTGCACTACTGTTGACCAGACCACCTTATTCCCTACGTAGTGCACTACTGTTGACCAGACCCACCTTATTCCCTACGTAGTACACTACTGTTGACCAGACCCACCTTATACCCTACGTAGTGCACTACTGTTGACCAGACCACCTTATTCCCTACGTAGTGCACTACTGTTGACCAGACCCACCTTATTCCCTACGTAGTGCACTGCTGTTGACCAGACCCACCTTATTCCCTACGTAGTACACTACTGTTGACCAGACCCACCTTATACCCTACGTAGTGCACTACTGTTGACCAGACCACCTTATTCCCTACGTAGTGCACTACTGTTGACCAGACCCACCTTATTCCCTACGTAGTACACTACTGTTGACCAGACCCACCTTATACCCTACGTAGTGCACTACTGTTGACCAGACCACCTTATTCCCTACGTAGTGCACTACTGTTGACCAGAACCACCTTATTCCCTACGTAGTACACTACTGTTGACCAGAACCACCTTATACCCTACGTAGTGCACTACTGTTGACCAGACCACCTTATTCCCTACGTAGTGCACTACTGTTGACCAGAACCACCTTATTCCCTACGTAGTGCACTACTGTTGACCAGACCCACCTTATTCCCTACGTAGTACACTACTGTTGACCAGAACCACCTTATACCCTACGTAGTACGCTACTGTTGACCAGAACCACCTTATTCCCTACCTAGTGCACTACTGTTGACCAGAACCACCTTATACCCTACGTAGTACACTACTGTTGACCAGAACCACCTTATACCCTACGTAGTGCACTACTGTTGACCAGAACCACCTTATACCCTACGTAGTGCACTACTGTTGACCAGAACCACCTTATTCCCTACGTAGTGCACTACTGTTGACCAGAACCACCTTATTCCCTACCTAGTGCACTACTGTTGACCAGAACCACCTTATACCCTACGTAGTACACTACTGTTGACCAGAACCACCTTATACCCTACGTAGTGCACTACTGTTGACCAGAACCACCTTATTCCCTACGTAGTGCACTACTGTTGACCAGAACCACCTTATACCCTACGTAGTACACTACTGTTGACCAGAACCACCTTATTCCCTACCTAGTGCACTACTGTTGACCAGAGGCTCATCCATCAACACGGCTGTAATGATGACCAGATGTGTTGGGGATTGCAAGGTTCTGTAGTTGTGAAGCTCAGCAAAACCTGACATGATAAAATACCTTAGAACACGTGACGCTGTCCTGGATACGCCTGCATGAATTTACATGTGAGATGAAATGAGTTGAGTTAAGGTCTATGCAGGTGATAAACACTCTCTGCAGTCAACTTCCTGCTGCAATAATAGCCTATACTGTTTTTATCCAATGCCCCAATGTGAACTACACAAATGCAAATTGAACTGAGGCGATTGAAGAGTCTCTCTTTGGACCTAAATGGTGCCGTTCCATATGGTCACTGTACCATGCTGTGAGACCACTGAGACCAGAGGCTAGGCCATTTCAGAAACGATGAGTCATAATTCATTTCAACTTATGTTGGGAACAGTTAGTCAACTCCCTTGAATCAGGACAGGCAGGCTGTCTGCTAGTGCCACCTAGTGGCTGGACGATAGTACTACAGCTAGAAACTGCTTGAAATGCATGACAAACATAAACATGCATTTTGAAACCAAACCAACAGAAAGAAACAGGTGGTCCTCTCCCTGACTGCCTTCGCCAGCAGAGCTACAGACCAGAGCTACAGACCAGAGTTACAGACCAGAGTTACAGACCAGAGCTACAGAGCAGAACTACAGACCAGAGCTACAGACCATGGCTACAGACCAGAGTTACAGACCAGAGCTACAGACCAGAGCTACAGAGCAGAGCTACAGACCAGAGTTACAGACCAGAGCTACAGAGCAGAACTACAGACCAGAGCTACAGACCAGAGTTACAGACCAGAGCTACAGAGCAGAGCTACAGACCAGAGCTACAGACCACAGCTACAGACCAGAGTTACAGACCAGAGCTACAGACCAGAGCTACAGACCAGAGCTACAGACCATGGCTACAGACCAGAGTTACAGACCAGAGCTACAGACCAGAGCTACAGAGCAGAGCTACAGACCAGAGTTACAGACCAGAGCTACAGACCAGAGTTACAGACCAGAGCTACAGACCAGAGCTACAGACCAGAGCTACAGACCAGAGCTACAGAGCAGAGCTACAGAGCAGAGCTACATACCAGAGTTACAGACCAGAGCTACAGACCAGAGTTACAGACCAGAGCTACAGACCATTGGTACATACCAGAGCTACAGACCAGAGCTACAGACCAGAGTTACAGACCAGAGCTACAGACCAGAGTTACAGACCAGAGTTACAGACCAGAGCTACAGACCATAGCTACAGAGCAGAGCTACAGACCAGAGTTGAAGAGCAGAGCTACAGACCAGAGCTACAGAGCAGAGCTTCAGACCAGAGCTACAGACCAGAGCTACAGAGCAGAGCTACAGACCAGAGTTGAAGAGCAGAGCTACAGACCAGAGCTACAGACCAGAGCTTCAAACCAGAGCTACAGAGCAGAGTTACAGACCAGAGCTACAGACCAGAGCTACAGACCAGAGCTACAGAGCAGAGCTACAGACCAGAGCTTCAAACCAGAGCTACAGACCAGAGCTACAGAGCAGAGCTACAGACCAGAGCTACAGACCAGAGCTACAGACCAGAGCTACAGAGCAGAGCCAAGTATCAACCCTTTCAGCACCAAGGACAGAGGACAGAGGACAGAGGGCAATGGGCAACGCTACAGAGTATCAACCCCTGGACTATGTCTCTATTCTCCTGTAGAGGAACAACCCCTGGACTATGTCTCTATTCTCCTGTAGAGGAACAACCCCTGGACTATGTCTCTATTCTCCTGTAGAGTAACAACCCCTGGACTATGTCCCTATTCTCCTGTAGAGGAACAACCCCTGGACTATGTCTCTATTCTCCTGTAGAGTATCAACCCCTGGACTATGTCTCTATTCTCCTGTAGAGTAACAACCCCTGGACTATGTCTCTATTCTCCTGTAGAGTATCAACCCCTGGACTATGTCCCTATTCTCCTGTAGAGTAACAACCCCTGGACTATGTCTCTATTCTCCTGTAGAGTAACAACCCCTGGACTATGTCTCTATTCTCCTGTAGAGTAACAACCCCTGGACTATGTCTCTATTCTCCTGTAGAGTAACAACCCCTGGACTATGTCTCTATTCTCCTGTAGAGTATCAACCCCTGGACTATGTCTCTATTCTCCTGTAGAGTAACAACCCCTGGACTATGTCTCTATTCTCCTGTAGAGTAACAACCCCTGGACTATGTCTCTATTCTCCTGTAGAGTATCAACCCCTGGACTATGTCTCTATTCTCCTGTAGAGTAACAACCCCTGGACTATGTCTCTATTCTCCTGTAGAGTAACAACCCCTGGACTATGTCTCTATTCTCCTGTAGAGTAACAACCCCTGGACTATGTCTCTATTCTGCTGTAGAGTAACAACCCCTGGACTATGTCTCTATTCTCCTGTAGAGTAACAACCCCTGGACTATGTCTCTATTCTCCTGTAGAGTAACAACCCCTGGACTATGTCTCTATTCTCCTGTAGAGTAACAACCCCTGGACTATGTCTCTATTCTCCTGTAGAGTAACAACCCCTGGACTATGTCTCTATTCTCCTGTAGAGTATCAACCCCTGGACTATGTCTCTATTCTCCTGTAGAGTAACAACCCCTGGACTATGTCTCTATTCTCCTGTAGAGTAACAACCCCTGGACTATGTCTCTATTCTCCTGTAGAGTAACAACCCCTGGACTATGTCTCTATTCTCCTGTAGAGTAACAACCCCTGGACTATGTCTCTATTCTCCTGTAGAGTATCAACCCCTGGACTATGTCTCTATTCTCCTGTAGAGTAACAACCCCTGGACTATGTCTCTATTCTCCTGTAGAGTAACAACCCCTGGACTATGTCTCTATTCTCCTGTAGAGTAACAACCCCTGGACTATGGCCCTATTCTCCACCCTTCTCCTGAATATAAACGAAACAAACATGTAAAGTGTTTGGTCCAATGTTTCATGAGCTGAAATAAAAGATTCCAGAAATGTCCCTAATTCACAAAACGATTACAGTATTTCTCTCAAACGTTGTGCACAAATATGTTTACGTCCTTGTTTTCTTGTTTTATTTGTCCTTTATTCAACCAGGTCGTCCAGTTGAGAACAAGTTCTCATTTACAACTGTGACCTGGCCAAGATAAAGCATAGCAGTGCGACAAAAACAACAACACAGAGTTACACATAAACAAACGTACAGTCAATAACACAATCAAAAAATGTGTGTACAGTGTTAGTGAGCATTTCTCCTTTGCCAAGATAATCCATCCACCTGACAGGTGTGGCATATCAAGAAGCTGATTAAACAGCATGATCATTATATAGGTGCACCTTGTGCTGGGGACAATAAAAGGCCACTCTAAAATGTGCAGTTCTATCACACAACACAATGCCACAGATGCACGACCACATGTACACAATTCCTGGAAGCTGAAAATGTCCCATGTCTGTCACGAATATTACCGAAGGTGACTCCCCTTCCCGTTCGGGTGGCACTCGGCGGTCGTCGTCGCCGGTCTACTAGCTGCTACCGATCCCTTTTTCCTTTTCGTTTATGTCTGTCTAATTGTTTTCACCTGTTTCTTGTTGGGGTTTTGGGAGGGGTACTATTTAGGTTAGTTTCGCCCGCTAGTGTTTGTGCGGGCTTATTTTGTGTGTTCATGTTTTACGTCGTGAGTGGATTATTTGATTGTGGGATTTTCGCTGTCCAGCGTTATTTAAACAGTGGTCTGTGGGTTGTTTTGCGCCTGTGTTTTGGCGTCACCCTTTTTGTACCTGTTCCTGTTTTATGCTGTGGACATTAAAGCGTTTTGTCCCCGTAATACTTTTGCTCTCTCTGCGCCTGACTCTACACCCATCATTCACCTGACGTTACAGAAGCCCGCACCTACTGATGGAGTCAGCAGGAGCAGCGACCACCCCTCTCCCCACGATGGAGGAGAGAGTCCTGCATCATACGTCCATCCTACATCGCATTGGTTCGGCAATGGATCAGATGATGGAGAGGATGGATCGTTGGGAGAGGAGTGGTCTCCCTACTACCCCACCTATCCCTCCCACCAGCAACATTACCATCTCCTCCAGCGGGAGCCGGTGCCAGCGTCCTGCGCATCACGCCTCCGAGGGAGTACGATGGAGCAGCGGCCGGTTGCCAGGGATTTCTACTCCAACTTGATCTCTACCTGGCCACCATTCGGCCTGCTCCCTCGGACGAGGAGAGCGTGAGTGTCCTCGTTTCCTGCCTGTCGGGTAGGGCCCTGGAGTGGGCCAACGCCGTATGGAATGGACCCGACTCAGCGAGGGGTCACTACCTGGAGTTCACCCGCCGTTTCCGGGCTGTGTTTGATCATCCCCCGGATGGCAGAGCGGCGGGTGAGAGGTTGTTCCATCTCCGGCAGGGGACGAGGAGCGCGCAGGATTTTGCGCTGGATTTCCGTACTTTGGCTGCTGGAGCAGGGTGGAACGACAGGGCCCTGATAGACCACTACAGGTGTAGCCTAAGGGAGGACGTCCGCAGAGAGCTGGCTTGTCGGGACGCTACGCTCAGCTTGGATGAGCTGATCGACATGTCAATCCGGCTAGACCATCTGCTGGCTGCTCGCGGACGTTCTGAGAGGGTCCTGTCAGTTCCACCTCCTGCCCCCCCCGCTCCCATTCCTATGGAGCTAGGAGGGGCTGCGTCTAGGGAGACCGGAGGAGGAGGCTCCTCCTGCACCCATTGTGGCCGGAGAGGGCACACTTCCGGTCGGTGCTGGAGGAGTCCATCTGGGATTCGAGAGGGCAGGCAGAACACTCCTCGGTCACCTCAGGTGAGTCAGCACCACACTCTCCCAGAGCTTCCTGTTGGTCACATGTTTTTGTTAATCTATTTTCTAAGGTTTTTCCCATCTCTCCAGCATAAGGCGCTAGTCGATTCAGGCGCAGCGGGGAATTTTATTGATCGCGGACCTGCTAAGAGGTTGAGGATTCCGCTCGTTAAGGTAGACCCCCCTTTCCCCGTGCACTCCTTAGATAGTCGACCATTAGGGTCAGGGCTGGTCAGGGAGGCCACGATACCTCTGGATATGATGACGCAGGGAAATCATAAGGAGCGGATTAGTCTGTTCCTTATTGATTCACCTGCTTTCCCGGTGGTGTTAGGGATTCCCTGGCTGGCTATTCACAATCCTACGATTTCGTGGAGACAGGGAGCTCTCCAGGGGTGGTCTGATGAGTGTTCAGGCAGGTGTTTAGGAGTTTCCATCGGTGCGACAACGGTGGAGAGTCCAGACCAGGTTTCCACCGTGCGCATTCCTGCTGAGTATGCCGATTTGGCTATCGCCTTCAGTAAAAGGAAGGCGACCCAATTACCACCCCATCGACAGGGGGATTGCGTGATAAACCTCCAGGTAAACGCTGCACTTCCCAGGAGTCACGTGTATCCGTTGTCCCAGGAGGAGACTGTTGGCTATGGAGACATACATCACGGAGGCTCTGGGACAGGGGTACATTCGGCCCTCCATGTCACCCGCCTCCTCGAGTTTCTTTTTTGTGAAGAAAAAGGAGGGTGGTTTACGTCCGTGTATTGATTATCGAGGTCTAAATTCCATCACTGTGGGTTTTAGTTACCCACTACCTCTCATCGCTACGGCGGTGGAATCATTTCACGGGGCGCGATTCTTCACAAAATTGGACCTCAGGAGCGCATATAATCTGGTGCGTATTCGGGAGGGAGATGAGTGGAAAACCGCGTTTAGTACCACATCTGGCCATTATGAGTACCTCGTCATGCCGTATGGGTTGAAGAATGCTCCAGCCATCTTTCAATCCTTCGTTGATGAGATTCTCAGAGACCTGCACGGACAGGGTGTAGTGGTGTATATTGACGACATCTTGATCTACTCCGCTACACGCGCCGAGCATGTGTCTCTGGTGCGCAAGGTTCTTGGGCGACTGCTGGAGCATGACCTGTACGTGAAGGCAGAGAAATGTGAGTTTTCCAAACGAGCCGTTTCCTTCCTGGGTTATCGCATTTCCACCTCGGGGATGGTAATGGAGGATGACCGCGTAAAAGCCGTGCGTAATTGGCCGACTCCGACCACGGTAAAGGAGGTGCAGCGGTTCTTAGGGTTTGCCAATTACTACCGGAGGTTTATCCGGGGTTTTGGTCAGGTGGCGGCCCCTATTACCTCACTGCTGAAGGGGGGCCCGGTGCGCTTGCAGTGGTCCGCAGAGGCGGAGAGAGCTTTCTGTCGTTTGAAGGCGCTGTTCACCGACGCGCCAGTGTTGGCGCATCCTGACCCCTCTTTGGCGTTCATAGTTGAGGTGGACGCATCCGAGGCTGGGGTCGGGGCTGTGCTCTCCCAGCGCTCGGGTACGCCACCGAAGCTCCGCCCCTGTGCTTTTTTTTAGAAGAAGCTCGGGCCAGCGGAGCGGAATTATGATGTGGGGGATAGGGAGTTGTTGGCCATGGTCAAGGCTCTGAAGGTGTGGAGACACTGGCTTGAGGGGGCTAAGCACCCTTTTCTCATCTGGACCGACCACCAGAATCTGGAGTATATCCGATCAGCTAGGAGACTGAATCCTCGTCAGGCAAGGTGGGCCATGTACTTTACCCGATTTCGTTTTACGATTTCGTATCGACCAGGTTCCCTCAATACTAAGGCTGACGCGCTGTCCCGACTATACGACACTGATGACCGGTCCATCGATCCTACTCCCATCATTCTGGCGGCTAAGCTGGTAGCACCGGTAGTATGGGAGGTGGACGCGGACATCGAGCGGGCACTAAGGGCGGAACCTGCGCCTCCACAGTGCCCGGAGGGTCGTAGGTATGTGCCGCTCGTTGTTCGTGATCAATTGATTCGATGGGCTCATAGTCTACCCTCGTCAGGTCACCCGGGTATTTCAAGGACGGTGCGAAGTCTTAGAGGGAAGTACTGGTGGCCTACCTTGGTGAGAGACGTGCGATTCTATGTCTCCTCCTGTTCGGTGTGCGCCCAGAGTAAGGCTCCTAGACATTTGCCACGAGGGAAATTACAACCCCTCCCCGTTCCACAACGGCCGTGGTCCCATCTATCGGTGGATTTTCTTACTGATCTTCCCTTGTCTCAGGGGAACACCACTATCCTGGTCGTTGTGGATCGGTTCTCTAAGTCCTGCCGTCTTATCCCGTTGCCCGGTCTCCCTACGGCCCTGCAGACTGCGGAGGCACTATTTACCCATGTCTTCCGGCACTACGGGGTGCCCGAGGATATCGTTTCTGATCGGGGTCCCCAGTTCACGTCCAGAGTATGGAAGGCGTTTATGGAACATCTGGGGGTCTCGGTCAGCCTGACCTCGGGGTATCACCCGGAGAGTAATGGGCAGGTGGAGAGAGTGAACCAGGAGGTGGGTAGGTTTCTGCGGTCGTATTGCCAGGACCGGCCAGGGGAGTGGTCAAGATACATCCCCTGGGCAGAGATTGCCCAGAACTCACTAAGCCACTCCTCTACCAACATGTCACCATTTGAGTGTGTGTTGGGGTACCAGCCGGTTCTGGCACCATGGCATCAGAGCCAGACCGAAGCTCCTGCGGTGGAGGAGTGGGTGCAGCGCTCTAAGGAGACCTGGAGAGCCGTCCAGGAGTCTTTGCGTCAGGCGAGTGGACGGCAGAAGAAGAGCGCTGACCGTCACCGCAGTGAGGCCCCCGTGTTTGCACCGGGGGACAGGGTCTGGCTCTCGACCCGAAACCTGCCCCTCCGCCTGCCCTGCCGGAAGCTGGGTCCGCAGTGTGTAGGGCCATTTAAAGTCCTGAGGAGAATAAACGAGGTGTGTTATCGATTGTTACTTCCTTCGTATTATCGTATTAACCCCTCGTTTCATGTGTCTCTCCTCAGGCCGGTGGTAGCTGGTTCCATGCAGGAAGGTGAGGTTCCGGAGGTCCCTCCGCCCCCTCTGGATATAGAGGGGTCCCCGGCGTACACGATAAGGTCCATACTGGACTCCAGACGCCGGGTGAGGGGCCTGCAGTACCTCGTGGACTGGGAGGGGTACGGGCCGGAGGAGAGGTGCTGGGTCCCGGTGGGGGATATATTGGATCCAAATCTACTAAGGGAATTCCATCGCCTCCATCCGGATCGCCCTGCGCCTCGCCCCCGGGGTCGTCCCCGAGGCCGGCGTCGGCGCGCTGCGGGGGCCGCGCGTCAGGAGGGGGGTACTGTCACGAATATTACCGAAGGTGACTCCCCTTCCCGTTCGGGTGGCACTCGGCGGTCGTCGTCGCCGGTCTACTAGCTGCTACCGATCCCTTTTTCCTTTTCGTTTATGTCTGTCTAATTGTTTTCACCTGTTTCTTGTTGGGGTTTTGGGAGGGGTACTATTTAGGTTAGTTTCGCCCGCTAGTGTTTGTTTATTTTGTGTGTTCATGTTTTACGTCGTGAGTGGATTATTTGATTGTGGGATTTTCGCTGTCCAGCGTTATTTAAACAGTTGGTCTGTGGGTTGTTTTGCGCCTGTGTTTTGGCGTCACCCTTTTTGTACCTGTTCCTGTTTTATGCTGTGGACATTAAAGCGTTTTGTCCCCGTAATACTTTTGCTCTCTCTGCGCCTGACTCTACACCCATCATTCACCTGACGTTACAATGTCTTACATGGCCTGAATACTCACCAGACATTTCACTGATTGAGCATGTTTGGGATGCTCTGGATCGACTTGTAGGACAGCGTGGTCTAGTTCCCGACAATATTCAGCAACTTCGCACAGCCATTGAAGAGGAGTGGGACAACATTCCACAGGCTACATTCAACAGCCTGATCAACTTTATGCGAAGGAGATGTGTCGCGCTGCATGAGGCGTGTCTTGCTGCATGAGGCGTGTCACGCTGCATGAGGCGTGTCTTGCTGCATGAGGCGTGTCGCGCTGCATGAGGCAAATGGTGGTCACACCAGTTACTGACTGGTTTTCTGATCCACGGCCCTACCTTTTATTTATGGTATCTATGACCAACAGATGCATATCTGTATTCTCAGTCGTGAAATCCATAGATTAGAAACTAATGTATTTATTTAAATTCACACATTTCCTTATATGAACTATAACTCAGTAAAATCTTTGAAATTGTTGCCTGTTGCGTTTACATTTTGTTGTTCAGTGTACATAGTTTAGTTTTGTTCGGCTGCCGTTTGACAGATATGTGGGTTCAGATACAACTTTGTATGTTCAGCCATTTCAAATAGTTATTCACAGGTGAAATGACAGGCAGCATCATCAGTGTTGGTGGATGCTGATTTAGTCATGTATATTCTGTCTCTTTACACTGACATGTCAATCAACAGATACGCTACCGAACATAGCATTTACAACTGGCTCGAAAATGATATTATGCAGATGTTTATCAAAACACACACACACACACACACACACACACACACACACACACACACACACACACACACACACACACACACACACACACACACACACACACACACACACACACACCCTCTCTATATCTACCTGTCTCCCTTTTTCTCTCTCTCTCTCTCTCTCTCTCTCTCTCTCTCTCTCTCTCTCTGTCTCTCTGTCTTTCTCTCGCTCTCTCTCTCTCTCTCTCTCTCTGTCTCTCTCTCTCTCTCTCTCTCTCTCTCTCTCTCTCTCTCTAACATAAGAGGGGGAAGAGGGGAGGAGGAAAGGCTCAGAATGTGTTTTCCTGGTATGACGTCGCCATCCAGTGGACATGCCTGAGTGTTCCTGGTGACAGTGTTACTAGTCGTGGCCCCGCCCTGTCACCGTGAATCACTCTTCATAAAGCTGAAGTGAGGAGAAAAGGTCAAAATGACTTTTGGGAAAAATGTGTCACTTTTTATGCCCTGGCTGAATAATGGTTGGTGGTTTCTGCAGCTGATTGTAGGCCTCCTTCTTACTAGACAACCTATGAAAAACAGAAGTAAAGTGGGAAAAAAACCAAATGTTACTTACACACAGTAGTCACCTAATAAGATAGGTATGTAACCGACTGTTTCAGGTTAATGTCATAACTCCTCTACAGTAGGCTGCAGTGGAGGCTGGTCGGATGGGCTATAGGAGGACGGGCTCATTGTAATGGGTGGAATGGAATTAATGAAACGGTATCAAACACATCAAACATATAGAAACACATAGCCCATCTATAATTTAGCCCAAACAACTACCTCTTCCCCTACTGTATTTATTTAATTATTTTGCTCCTTTGCACCCCATTATTTCTATCTCTACTTTGCACATTCTTCCACTGCAAATCAACCATTCCAGTGTTTTACTTGCTATATTGTATTTACTTCGCCACCATGGCCTTTTTTTTTGCCTTTACCTCCCTTATCTCACCTCACTTGCTCACATTGTATATAGACTTATTTTTCTACTGTATTATTGACTGTATGTTTTGTTTATTCCATGTATAACTCTGTGTTGTTGTATGTGTCGAACTGCTTTGCTTTATCTTGGCCAGGTCGCAGTTGTAAATGAGAACTTGTTCTCAACTGGCCTACCTGGTTAAATACAGGTGAAAGAAAACAACAAACAAGGATGTAAACATATTTGTGCACAACAAATTGACTCCGTTCCATAAACTCCAGTCCAGCCATTACACAGAGCCCGTCTTCCTATATAGCTCATCCCACCAGCCTCCACTGGTAGCCTGTCACAGCACCGACACCACACCCCTTTTCAAATGCCGTTTCAAGTTCTAGTCAGAACTAGGAACTCGAAAATGTCCCGATTTGCTAACTTGTTGTAGTTACACACATGCCACATTCAACGAATCAGCAAGTCGGGAATATCCGACTAGATCAGACGAGGATCTGAACGCGCCATATGTCTCAGAGGTCGGGGCCAGAAGTATGGAAATTCCCGAATTCTGCAACACGCGCCTCGGTCTGGTCATCTCTACATTCAGTCAATACTTTTACTATTACATATGTAAAACTAGCCACAATAAGGATTATCCACAACAGTGGAATTTGCCGTTTGCCTTCAAAATAATAGTCTATAATTGAAAGTGATGCAAACGAATACAAAATAGTGGAATCGTGCCATATTTATACTAGATAATGGAAGAAAAAAAAGTTTGGAATGTTGTTATATAAATTCAAAATCTGTTGAAATCGCACAGACTTAGACTTTAGAGTTGCACCGGGGGCATCCTTCTATTTCACTGTGCGGGCTTACCTATGGATTGTGGATCAATGAAATGGGATATCAATCTACTCAGTGACACCCACAGAACTGTGAGTTTAAACAAATATTAGCGTCTTAGCTCTTATTGCGGGACTTCCCTAGTCAGCTCATTGAACCTATTGATAGTTGGTGTTCATACAAACATTTTCCAATCCTCCCCTGGCAGTGTTGTGGAAAAACTCAACAAATATACCCATTCCTAAAGCCTCTAATCCCTCTGTGCTGAATGACTACCGCCCTGTCGCCTTCACATCCTTAGTAATGAAATGCTTTGAGAAAATTGTGAAAAGTCATATCCTCAGCGCCACCCAGCAGTTCCTCGACCCATTTCACTTTGCCTATCAGCCCAGCAGAGGAGTTGATGATGCCATTGTTACTCTCCTCAACATGGTCTATAGACATCTAGAGGGTGTACTCTCCTCAACATGGTCTATAGACATCTAGAGGGTGTACTCTCCTCAACATGGTCTATAGACATCTAGAGGGTGTACTCTCCTCAACATGGTCTATAGACATCTAGAGGGTGTACTCTCCTCAACATGGTCTATAGACATCTAGAGGGTGTACTCTCCTCAACACGGTCTATAGACATCTAGAGGGTGTACTCTCCTCAACATGGTCTATAGACATCTAGAGGGTGTACTCTCCTCAACACGGTCTATAGACATCTAGAGGGTGTACTCTCCTCAACATGGTCTATAGACATCTAGAGGGTGTACTCTCCTCAACACGGTCTATAGACATCTAGAGGGTGTACTCTCCTCAACATGGTCTATAGACATCTAGAGGGTGTACTCTCCTCAACACGGTCTATAGACATCTAGAGGGTGTACTCTCCTCAACATGGTCTATAGACATCTAGAGGGTGTACTCTCCTCAACACGGTCTATAGACATCTAGAGGGTGTACTCTCCTCAACATGGTCTATAGACATCTAGAGGGTGTACTCTCCTCAACATGGTCTATAGACATCTAGAGGGTGTACTCTCCTCAACATGGTCTATAGACATCTAGAGGGTGTACTCTCCTCAACATGGTCTATAGACATCTAGAGGGTGTACTCTCCTCAACATGGTCTATAGACATCTAGAGGGTGTACTCTCCTCAACATGGTCTATAGACATCTAGAGGGTGTACTCTCCTCAACATGGTCTATAGACATCTAGAGGGTGTACTCTCCTCAACATGGTCTATAGACATCTAGAGGGTGTACTCTCCTCAACATGGTCTATAGACATCTAGAGGGTGTACTCTCCTCAACATGGTCTATAGACATCTAGAGGGTGTACTCTCCTCAACATGGTCTATAGACATCTAGAGGGTGTACTCTCCTCAACATGGTCTATAGACATCTAGAGGGTGTACTCTCCTCAACATGGTCTATAGACATCTAGAGGGTGTACTCTCCTCAACATGGTCTATAGACATCTAGAGGGTGTACTCTCCTCAACATGGTCTATAGACATCTAGAGGGTGTACTCTCCTCAACATGGTCTATAGACATCTAGAGGGTGTACTCTCCTCAACATGGTCTATAGACATCTAGAGGGTGTACTCTCCTCAACACGGTCTATAGACATCTAGAGGGTGTACTCTCCTCAACATGGTCTATAGACATCTAGAGGCCAAATCCCATGTCAGGGTTCTGTTTGTTGACTTTTCTTCCGCCTTCAACACAATCCAGCCTTACATTCTGGCACAGAGACTCATAAGGGACATCTCCTTAGATGGGGGGCTGGTTTTGGGGCTGTTGGACTTCCTGAGCTAGAGGTCACAGCGGGTCAAGTTGGATCCCCACATGTCAGGCAAATGCACCACCAACAGAGGCTCTCCTCAGGGATGTGTTTTGTCCCCACTCCATCACCAACACAGGAATGTGTTTTGTCCCCACTCCACCACCAACACAGGGATGTGTTTTGTCCCCACTCCACCACCAACACAGGGATGAGTTTTGTCCCCACTCCACCACCAACACAGGGATGTGTTTTGTCCCCACTCCACCACAAACACAGGGATGTGTTTTGTCCCCACTCCAGATTGAGTCCCCCAATCTTCGAGAGCTATGACGCTAATCTTTATGTAAACTCTTCACAGTTGTGTCCTGTGAGTGTCACTGAGTAGACGACACTGGTTGTTGGTCGAGGGAGGATTGGAAAATGTCTGTAAAAACACCAGCATTCAATACGTCCAATAGGCTGACTGGGGAGGTGATTTATCCACGGTCAAAGTCCCGCAATAAGAGCTGCAACACTAATATTGGTGTAAACTCTTCATAGTTGTGTTCTGTGGGTGTCCCGGAGTAGACTGATACCCCATTTCATTTATTCACAATACATCGCTAAGGCTGTACAGTGAAAAATATGAGTATGCCCCCAATGCAATTCTGAGCTCTAGTACATCTAACAGTGCTATTTCAACAGATTTTCTAATTAATTCATTATTGTTTTTGTTTTTTAAAATTTATATAACAACATTCCAACCTTGTTTAGCATTATCTAGTCCAAATATGGCATGATTCAACTATTTGTAACCATTTGAATCGCGTTCAATAAGGAACTTTTATTTTGAAAGCGAACCGCAATTTTAAACTTTCGTGGCTAATCTTTATTGTGGCTAGCTTCACATGGGTTCGATTCTTGATGATAATTAACGTTCTAGCTCAGTCGCGGTTGAGATGGACTCCTCTATGTACCTGTATGATGTCCCCCCAGTTTTGATTGAGACGTTTTGTAAGATAATCGACAGCGGTGATGACAGCCTCGGATGGCGCGGGCTCGGTGAGTAATGTGAACCAAGTGTTACTTTCTGTGCGCGGTTTAAGCTGAATAATTATGGGTTTACCTACACGGAAGTGTCGTCTACACTGTGGTACAGATTGTGTAGATTACATGTTAACGATCTCTTCTGTGATAAATTCACATTCACTTTTTTTCCCACCGCACTATGTAACGCTGTTGGTGTATAGCACATAGTATAACGTCACTATAACATCGGCAGACTGGGTCAAACATGTACAGTAGCGCTGGTATTTTAGCTACAGCAGCTCACATCACTGCTCCATAGCCCGTTTTCGAGGGCATTTGCCTCTTGCTTGCTCTCCCCTTACAAAAATGTACCATGGTACTACTGTGGTACTTTCATTAATACCATGGTACTACTGTGGTACTTTCATTAATACCATGGTACTACTATGGTACTTTCATTAATACCATGGTACTACTATGGTACTTTCATTAATACCATGGTACTACTGTGGTACTTTCATTAATACCATGGTACTACTATGGTACTTTCATTAATACCATGGTACTACTATGGTACTTTCATTAATACCATGGTACTACTATGGTACTTTCATTAATACCATGGTACTACTGTGGTACTTTCATTAATACCATGGTACTACTATGGTACTTTCATTAATACCATGGTACTACTATGGTACTTTCATTAATACCATGGTACTACTATGGTACTTTCATTAATACCATGGTACTACTGTGCTACTTTCATTAATACCATGGTACTACTATGCTACTTTCATTAATACCATGGTACTACTATGTTACTTTCATTAATACCATGATATAGTCTGAATCATGGAAATGTACTGTGGTTTTAGCCCTGAAGTATGATTGTACTACCATTGTACTGCCATTGTCCTTAAATATTTCCATGGTATAGATGTGGATAATGTAAATACCATGTATTTAACCTGCATTTAACCTCACTCTACATTGGCTTGCACAGTCATTGAGTCAGTTGTCATGTTTGTAGTTTTCCTGCCAAATTGGGCTACTTTGAAAACGATGTCACGGGTAAAAAATGTATTGGCCGCGGGTTGCGGGTTTTTGGGCTATTTCTAAGTTCCTAACAATACATATATTTCACTGTGACCTGCTCCTGACTGTCAGGCATTGAGACCGGTTGTTGCTGAGTGAGTGAGTGAGTGAGTGAGTGAGTGAGTGAGTGAGTGAGTGAGTGAGTGAGTGAGTGAGTGAGTGAGTGAGTGAGTGAGTGAGTGAGTGAGTGAGTGAGTGAGTGAGTGAGCTGCACTTCCTAACCTCCTGCCAAATGTATGACCATATTAGAGACACATATTTCCCTCAGATTACACAGATCCACAAAGAATTCAAAAACAAATGTTGATCAACTCTGAAATCTACTGGGTGAAATACTGTGTCATCACAGCAGCAAGATTTGTGACCTGTTGCCACAAGAAAAGGTCAACCAGTGAAGAACAAACACCATTGTAAATACAACCCATATTTTTGTTTATTTATCTTCTCTTTTAAAGTTTTTGCACATCGTTACAACACTGTTCCCCTCTGCCCTGGTGTTAATTACTACTACATATTAAGGACTAGTGTTAATTACTACTACATATTAAGGACTAGTGTTAATTACTACTACATATTAAGGCCTGGTGTTAATTACTACTACATATTAAGGACTAGTGTTAATTACTACTACATATTAAGGACTAGTGTTAATTACTACTACATATTAAGGACTAGTGTTAATTACTACTACATATTAAGGCCTGGTGTTAATTACTACTACATATTAAGGACTAGTGTTAATTACTACTACATATTAAGGACTAGTGTTAATTACTACTACATATTAAGGCCTGGTGTTAATTACTACTACATATTAAGGACTAGTGTTAATTACTACTACATATTAAGGAACTGACAGTACATCTCTGTGTCTCTGTTATCTTCCTACCTCCACTGCACTGGTCCCTGAGCTGTCTCTGCTAAGTTCCTTCAATTAAAATAAACTAAAAGAACTTCTTAGCAAAGAGCAATTTCTCAATCAAGAAATGTGCTGAGACTGTCTGGGAGGGGTCTGAGTGGGGACTAAGACTGTCTGGGAGGGGTCTGAGTGGGGACTAAGACTGTCTGGGAGGGGTCTGAGTGGGGACTAAGACTGTCTGGGAGGGGTCTGAGTGGGGACTAAGACTGTCTGGGAGGGGTCTGAGTGGGGACTAAGACTGTCTGGGAGGGGTCTGAGTGGGGAGGGGAAAACAGAGAGGTTTGGAACTTTCTCTTATAGAGGACCATTGTCTTATGTTACCTTAATAAATGATAGTGCATGTCATGTTCCCGCTGCCCACTAAGCTGGGTTTAATATTAGTCTGTATATACAGCCTAAACATTAAGCAACTGGCGGTACATCTGTGTCAGAGTCTCTTTTCCTCTCTGTTTTGTTCTCTCTATTTAATTCAATATAAAACCATCTGTGTTTGGCATAGAAAGATGGGACTAGTTTCTGTGGATGCGGACAGATTTCCAGCATTGCGCTTCGTTTGAAGCAAGCAGTGACGGGCCCTCCCGATGAGCCAATTACATTTCAGACGGGACTTTCCAGCCTCCAATGGCGGTGGTTATATGCAATGGAATCCGACACCGGAGTCCCTAGTCACTACAGTTAAATGTGATCTATTATATTGTGGCCGCTTTAACAATGGAAATACGTGTCATCAAAGATGGAAGGCAGGCGTGTAAAGTGAGATAAGGTAGGACCCCTCTAGCCAATGAGGGGCCAGATACAGGGCTCTTCCTCTCTGCTACAGATCAGAAACCCTCGTTGCCTTGCCGGCCGAAGAGACTATTTTATACAATATACAGCCAAAATATGAGGCCTAACTGGCAACAGTAGGATACATGATCTGTGTCAGTGTGCAGTAGGACACATGATCTGTGTCAGTGTGCAGTAGGATACATGATCTGTGTCAGTGTGCAGTAGGACACATGATCTGTGTCAGTGTGCAGTAGGATGCATGATCTGTGTCAGTGTGCAGTAGGATACAGGATCTGTGTCAGTGTGCAGTAGGATACAGGATCTGTGTCAGTGTGCAGTAGGATACATGATATGTGTCAGTGTGCAGTAGGATACATGATCTGTGTCAGTGTGCAGTAGGATACAGGATCTGTGTCAGTGTGCAGTAGGATACATGATATGTGTCAGTGTGCAGTAGGATACATGATCTGTGTCAGTGTGCAGTAGGATACATGATATGTGTCAGTGTGCAGTAGGATACATGATAAGTGACTGACAGAGAGCAGGTCTCACTGATAAGTGACTGACAGAGAGCGGGTCTCACTGATAAGTGACTGACAGAGAGCGGGTCTCACTGATAAGTGACTGACAGAGAGCGGGTCTCACTGATAAGTGACTGACAGAGAGCGGGTCTCACTGATAAGTGACTGACAGAGAGCGGGTCTCACTGATAAGTGACTGACAGAGAGCTGGTCTCACTGATAAGTGACTGACAGAGAGCTGGTCTCACTGATAAGTGACTGACAGAGAGCGGGTCTCACTGATAAGTGACTGACAGAGAGCAGGTCTCACTGATAAGTGACTGACAGAGAGCTGGTCTCACTGATAAGTGACTGACAGAGAGCTGGTCTCACTGATAAGTGACTGACAGAGAGCTGGTCTCACTGATAAGTGACTGACAGAGAGCGGGTCTCACTGATAAGTGACTGACAGAGAGCTGGTCTCACTGATAAGTGACTGACAGAGAGCAGGTCTCACTGATAAGTGACTGACAGAGAGCTGGTCTCACTGATAAGTGACTGACAGAGAGCAGGTCTCACTGATAAGTGACTGACAGAGAGCTGGTCTCACTGATAAGTGACTGACAGAGAGCAGGTCTCACTGATAAGTGACTGACAGAGAGCGGGCCTCACTGATACGTGACTGACAGAGAGCGGGTCTCACTGATAAGTGACTGACAGAGAGCTGGTCTCACTGATAAGTGACTGACAGAGAGCGGGTCTCACTGATAAGTGACTGACAGAGAGCTGGTCTCACTGATAAGTGACTGACAGAGAGCGGGTCTCACTGATAAGTGACTGACAGAGAGCTGGTCTCACTGATAAGTGACTGACAGAGAGCTGGTCTCACTGATAAGTGACTGACAGAGAGCTGGTCTCACTGATAAGTCACTGACAGAGAGCGGGTCTCACTGATAAGTGACAGACAGAGAGCTGGTCTCACTGATAAGTGACTGACAGAGAGCGGGTCTCACTGATAAGTGACTGACAGAGAGCGGGTCTCACTGATAAGTGACTGACAGAGAGCGGGTCTCACTGATAAGTGACTGACAGAGAGCGGGTCTCACTGATAAGTGACTGACAGAGAGCGGGTCTCACTGATAAGTGACTGACAGAGAGCTGGTCTCACTGATAAGTGACTGACAGAGAGCTGGTCTCACTGATAAGTGACTGACAGAGAGCGGGTCTCACTGATAAGTGACAGACAGAGAGCTGGTCTCACTGATAAGTGACTGACAGAGAGCGGGTCTCACTGATAAGTGACTGACAGAGAGCGGGTCTCACTGATAAGTGACTGACAGAGAGCTGGTCTCACTGATAAGTGACTGACAGAGAGCGGGTCTCACTGATAAGTGACTGACAGAGAGCTGGTCTCACTGATAAGTGACTGACAGAGAGCAGGTCTCACTGATAAGTGACTGACAGAGAGCTGGTCTCACTGATAAGTGACTGACAGAGAGCTGGTCTCACTGATAAGTGACTGACAGAGAGCTGGTCTCACTGATAAGTGACTGACAGAGAGCGGGTCTCACTGATAAGTGACTGACAGAGAGCTGGTCTCACTGATAAGTGACTGACAGAGAGCAGGTCTCACTGATAAGTGACTGACAGAGAGCTGGTCTCACTGATAAGTGACTGACAGAGAGCAGGTCTCACTGATAAGTGACTGACAGAGAGCTGGTCTCACTGATAAGTGACTGACAGAGAGCAGGTCTCACTGATAAGTGACTGACAGAGAGCGGGCCTCACTGATACGTGACTGACAGAGAGCAGGTCTCACTGATAAGTGACTGACAGAGAGCTGGTCTCACTGATAAGTGACTGACAGAGAGCGGGTCTCACTGATAAGTGACTGACAGAGAGCTGGTCTCACTGATAAGTGACTGACAGAGAGCGGGTCTCACTGATAAGTGACTGACAGAGAGCTGGTCTCACTGATAAGTGACTGACAGAGAGCTGGTCTCACTGATAAGTGACTGACAGAGAGCGGGTCTCACTGATAAGTGACTGACAGAGAGCGGGTCTCACTGATAAGTGACTGACAGAGAGCGGGTCTCACTGATAAGTGACTGACAGAGAGCAGGTCTCACTGATAAGTGACTGACAGAGAGCGGGTCTCACTGATAAGTGACTGACAGAGAGCGGGTCTCACTGATAAGTGACTGACAGAGAGCGGGTCTCACTGATAAGTGACTGACAGAGAGCGGGTCTCACTGATAAGTGACTGACAGAGAGCGGGTCTCACTGATAAGTGACTGACAGAGAGCTGGTCTCACTGATAAGTGACTGACAGAGAGCGGGTCTTTTTGATAATGTGTGTTTGACTTTGAATGTGAATTTGCTCCACCTCAGCTCAGCCAATCAGAGAACTGGCCTGACTCATCTTGGTTGGGTGCCGGCCATTGCTCACTGGTCAGCCAAATGCTCACTATAGATTATTATGACAACAGAGAAGTTGCACAAAAGTCATATAACAAACACCGGCCGTGTCATTTTTTAAATAATTTTTTTTAATCTATATATATTTGGGTCAATTTTGACCAGCCCACCTCATTAAAAGATGGTCCGGCCCTTCTGGCATTTGCCAGAATTGCCAGACGGCCAATTCGCCCACGCACTTTAAGAGCGTGCTTCCTGTTGTAAATATGTGTATTTCTCTACTTTATCTATCTCCCTTCAGCTGCGCGTATCGTGTCAAGTTGGACGGAGGTGCGACGCACCGAGAGGCTGGAGGCAATAGGCAAGAGCCCCACGCGAGAACTCATCTGGTCGTGGGCGCAACAGAACAAAACTGTTGGGGACCTTGTGAATGTGTTGGAGGATATGGGTCACTACCGAGCTCTACAGATCTTTAACTCTCAAGGTAAGGGGACTATTAGTAGACCTATATGACGGTGCAGTTTGTGTCCGTTTCGTATTCTACAGGTTACCACTTCCAGAACTGTAGCTTGTTTTTCACTGAAGCAAACCCTTTGGTTTCACTTCTGTAATGTCATTGTTGCGTAAACTTCCTCCATTCGTGTGCAAACACTCAACACTGTCAACAACACATTTAGTAATCTGTCAGACTGAACATTTTCAGTGTCCTGCTACACTAATGGTTGATAATGTGGGTCGATGTTATTAGTGGTTAATAAAACAGTGAAATGTTGTCCTTTCAGAAACACAGTATTCCTTCCCCAACAGTGGACCATCAAACAGCAGCAGGGATAACCCCTCCGCTCCTCAGTCACCCGCGGTAGGCTACTTTAACTGGTCATTATATATCTATTAATCAAACCCCTCCGCTCCTCAGTCACCCGCGGTAGGCTACTTTAACTGGTCATTATATATCTATTAATCAAACCCCTCCGCTCCTCAGTCACCCGCGGTAGGCTACTTTAACTGGTCATTATATATCTATTAATCAAACCCCTCCGCTCCTCAGTCACCCGCGGTAGGCTACTTTAACTGGTCATTATATATCTATTAATCAAACCCCTCCGCTCCTCAGTCACCCGCGGTAGGCTACTTTAACTGGTCATTATATATCTATTAATCAAACCCCTCCGCTCTTCAGTCACCCGCGGTAGGCTACTTTAACTGGTCATTATATATCTATTAATCAAACCCCTCCGCTCCTCAGTCACCCGCGGTAGGCTACTTTAACTGGTCATTATATATCTATTAATCAAACCCCTCCGCTCCTCAGTCACCCGCGGTAGGCTACTTTAACTGGTCATTATATATCTATTAATCAAACCCCTCCGCTTCTCAGTCACCCGCGGTAGGCTACTTTAACTGGTCATTATATATCTATTAATCAAACCCCTCCGCTCCTCAGTCACCCGCGGTAGGCTACTTTAACTGGTCATTATATATCTATTAATCAAACCCCTCCGCTCCTCAGTCACCCGCGGTAGGCTACTTTAACTGGTCATTATATATCTATTAATCAAACCCCTCCGCTCCTCAGTCACCCGCGGTAGGCTACTTTAACTGGTCATTATATATCTATTAATCAAACCCCTCCGCTCCTCAGTCACCCGCGGTAGGCTACTTTAACTGGTCATTATATATCTATTAATCAAACCCCTCCGCTCCTCAGTCACCCGCGGTAGGCTACTTTAACTGGTCATTATATATCTATTAATCAAACCCCTCCGCTCCTCAGTCACCCGCGGTAGGCTACTTTAACTGGTCATTATATATCTATTAATCAAACCCCTCCGCTCCTCAGTCACCCGCGGTAGGCTACTTTAACTGGTCATTATATATCTATTAATCAAACCCCTCCGCTCCTCAGTCACCCGCGGTAGGCAACTAGTTATGTCATGATATATCTATTAATCAAACTCCTCCCCTCCTCAGTCACCCGCGGTAGGCAACTCGTTATGTCATGATATATCTATTAATCAAACTCCTCCCCTCCCCAGTCACCCGTGATAGGCTACTACTTATGTCATGATATATCTATTAATCAAACCCCTCCCCTCATCACCCGTGATAGGCTACTACTTATGTCATGATATATCTATTAATCAAACCCCTCCCCTCCTCAGTCACCCGTGATAGGCTACTACTTATGTCATGATATATCTATTAATCAAACCCCTCCCCTCATCACCCGTGATAGGCTACTACTTATGTCATGATATGTCTATTAATCAAACTCCTCCCCTCATCACCCGTGATAGGCTCCTAGTCATGATCAACCTATTATGTTATGATCCATGTAGTTTGTGTTGAACTTGAAATTAATAATCTCCCTTTTATAGAGACGAGTCATTTTCACCTTAATGAATGTATGAAAGTGTGTCTCAAATTGGTCCCTGTTGTCTATGTAGGCCAGTCCATGTGTCACCCTGTAATTCATCCTTTGTTACACTGTAATAACTGCTGTCTATGTAGGCTAGTCCATGTGTCACCCTGTAATTCATCCTTTGTTACACTGTAATAACTGCTGTCTATGTAGGTCAGTCCATGTGTCACCCTGTAATTCATCCTTTGTTACACTGTAATAACTGCTGTCTATGTAGGCCAGTCCATGTCACCCTGTAATTCATCCTTTGTTACACTGTAATAACTGCTGTCTATGTAGGCTAGTCCATGTATCACCCTGTAATTCATCCTTTTATTATACTGTAATTACTGCTGTCTGTTGTATGTTCCATGTTGTGTGTGTTTTTGTCCTCATGTCCTGTTTTCTCAGTCACCCCCACCTGCCAGCGAGTCGACCCAACCTGGTTGGAACCAGTCTAATTACCATGTGTCTAGTGAAGGTACTTTAAGGTTGCTGAGCCGACGATGTGAAAAACTGCCCGTGTGCCCTTGAGCAAGGCACTTAACCCTAATTTGCTGCAGGGGCGCCGTACTACTACCTTGTAAAACAATACATTACACTGCACCTATCCGATGTATGTGACAATGTTATTATTCTTTTAATGTTTTATGATTTTCTGTCCACCTTTTAATATTCCTAATGAGATGAATACATTAGATTGCTGAGTCATTTCATTGTTTCAGTAGGAAGTGTATTCATCGTGCTATGTTAGTACTACTATCACACGTTCTTATGTTGGGTCATCAAAACACAGCACCTCATCAAAACATCACACCTCATCAAAACATCACACCTCATCAAAACACAGCACCTCATCAAAACATCACACCTCATCAAAACATCACACCTCATCAAAACACAGCACCTCATCAAAACATCACACCTCATCAAAACATCACACCTCATCAAAACACAGCACCTCATCAAAACATCACACCTCATCAAAACACAGCACCTCATCAAAACATCACACCTCATCAAAACATCACACCTCATCAAAACATCACACCTCATCAAAACATCGCACCTCATCCAAACGTCACACCTCATCAAAACATCACACCTCATCAAAACATCACACCTCATCAAAACATCACACCTCATTAAAACATCACACCTCATCAACACATCACACCTCATCAAAACATCACACCTCATCAAAACATCGCACCTCATCAAAACATCGCACCTCATCAAAACGTCACACCTCATCAAAACATCACACCTCATCAAAACATCACACCTCATTAAAACATCACACCTCATCAAAACATCACACCTCATCAAAACATCGCACCTCATCAAAACATCACACCTCATCAAAACGTCACACCTCATCAAAACGTCACACCTCATCAAAACATCACACCTCATTAAAACATCACACCTCATCAAAACATCACACCTCATCAAAACATCACACCTCATCAAAACATCACACCTCATCAAAACATCGCACCTCATCAAAAGCAGCATACCACCCTGCATACCACTGCTGGCTTGCTTCTGAAGCTAAGCAGGGTTGGTCCTGGTCAGTCCCTGGATGGGAGACCAGATGCTGCTGGAAGTGGTGTTGGAGGGCCAGTAGGAGGCACTCTTTCCTCTGGTCTAAAAATATCCCAATGCCCCAGGGCAGTGATTGGGGACACTGCCCTGTGTAGGGTGCCGTCTTTCGGATGGGACGTTAAACGGGTGTCCTGACTCTCTGAGGTCATTAAAGATCCCATGGCACTTATCGTAAGAGTAGGGGTGTTAACCCCGGTGTCCTGGCTAAATTCCCAATCTGGCCCTCAAACCATCACGGTCACCACACAGACTGATGTGTTGAGATGGTCCCTAGTTACAACAGACTGATGTGTTGAGATGGTCCCTAGTTACAACAGACTGATGTGGTGAGATGGTCCCTAGATACAACAGACTGATGTGTTGAGATGGTCCCTAGTTACAACAGACTGATGTGTTGAGATGGTCCCTAGATACAACAGACTGATGTGTTGAGATGGTCCCTAGATACAACAGACTGATGTGTTGAGATGGTCCCTAGATACAACAGACTGATGTGTTGAGATGGTCCCTAGATACAACAGACTGATGTGTTGAGATGGTCCCTAGATACAACAGACTGATGTGTTGAGATGGTCCCTAGATACAACAGACTGATGTGTTGAGATGGTCCCTAGATACAACAGACTGATGTGTTGAGATGGTCCCTAGATACAACAGACTGATGTGTTGAGATGGTCCCTAGATACAACAGACTGATGTGCTGAGATGGTCCCTAGATACAACAGACTGATGTGTTGAGATGGTCCCTAGATACAACAGACTGATGTGTTGAGATGGTCCCTAGATACAACAGACTGATGTGCTGAGATGGTCCCTAGATACAACAGACTGATGTGTTGAGATGGTCCCTAGATACAACAGACTGATGTGCTGAGATGGTCCCTAGATACAACAGACTGATGTGTTGAGATGGTCCCTAGATACAACAGACTGATGTGTTGAGATGGTCCCTAGATACAACAGACTGATGTGTTGAGATGGTCCCTAGATACAACAGACTGATGTGTTGAGATGGTCCCTAGTTACAACAGACTCATAAACAATATTGAGGGCATTATGTGGAACATCCAATGAGAGGAAGCTTCTGACTTATCCAATTCCCTATTTCACTTCCCTTTTTGATTCATGGTTTCATTGACCACCTGTTTCATAGGGTGCAACCCAAATGGGCACCCTATTCCCTAAATAGTGCCCATGGGTCAAAAGTAGTCCACTATGTAGGGAATAGGGTGCTGTTTGGGACGTAACCATACGGCTCATTGAACATGTGTAAAAGTACTAGTGAGAATGCTGAGGTTTTTCCTCGTTACTCTGCATATGTTCTAAGTATTCTCACCTTGTTGCTAGGTAGAAACCACAGGCTTAGTGTTTTGACCTTGTTGCTAGGTAGAAACCACAGGCTTAGTGTTTTGACCTTGTTTCTAGGTAGAAACCACAGGCTTAGTGTTTTCACTTTGTTTGCTAGGTAGAAACCACAGGCTTGTGATCACCTACTCCGACGTCATAGAGGGAACTAGACATTTTCACCAGGACATGAAGATCTCTGAGGGCAGCTTCTCTGCTGTCTACAGAGCGGTAAAGGGACATGAAACCTTCGCTGTCAAGCTCTTCAAGCAGGTACTGACACTCCTACTCCATACCGTGCTCCATTTATAAAAGTCATCTTTTCAAAATGACCCTGGCTTGATGGAGATGAAATATAATAAAGGTCATTATTCAACTAGAGAGACATTTATTTGGTTATGTGCTTCAAAAGGACTGAGGACATACACACCACAGTTCAAGTGTTTTGTTGGTCTTCTTCGTTGGTCTGTACAGGTGCAGAAAGCCTCATGGAGGAAGTTGTGGGACCTATTCAGGAGAGAGATGGAAGTTCATCATCTGTATGTCTAACTACTCCATTGATCCTCCATTTTAGATTGTTTCTGTATGTCTACCTACTCCATTGATCCTCCATTTTAGATTGTTTCTGTATGTCTACCTACTCCATTGATCCTCCATTTTAGATTGTTTCTGTATGTCTACCTACTCCATTCATCCTCCATTTTAGATTGTTTCTGTATGTCTACCTACTCCATTCATCCTCCATTTTAGATTGTTTCTGTATGTCTACCTACTTCATTGATCCTCCATTTTAGATTGTTTCTGTATGTCTACCTACTCCATTGATCCTCCATTTTAGATTGTTTCTGTATGTCTACCTACTCCATTCATCCTCCATTTTAGATTGTTTCTGTATGTCTACCTACTCCATTCATCCTCCATTTTAGATGGTTTCTGTATGTCTACCTACTCCATCCTCCATTTTAGATTGTTTCTGTATGTTTACCTACTCCATTAATCCTCCATTTTAGATGGTTTCTGTATGTCTACCTACTCCATTAATCCTCCATTTTAGATTGTTTCTGTATGTCTACCTACTCCATTAATCCTCCATTTTAGATTGTTTCTGTATGTCTACCTACTCCATCCTCCATTTTAGATTGTTTCTGTATGTCTACCTATTCCATTGATCCTCCATTTTAGATGGTTTCTACGTAAATATTTACCTCTGAAATCCATTATGACATATCAATAGTCTTCCATGCTCACATCTTCTCCTAATTGTAAAAAAAAAGAAAATCTGTTTTCAATGACTTACTTGGTTAAATAAAAGTAAATATCTGTATTTTACTAATCATCAAATCTGCCTGTTTATCCTTCAGCTACCAGCATCCTAACATCTTAGAGCTGTTGGGTTGTTACTCTGATGGGGATCGTTACTGGCTGGTATACCCTTACCTTCCCAACGGATCACTGTTCCACAGACTGCATGACCAGGTGAGATATTCTATTCTATACCTTTACCTTCCCAAGGACCACTGTTCCACAGACTGCATGACCAGGTGAGATATTCTATTCTATACCCCTTACCTTCCCAGCGGATCACTGTTCCACAGACTGCATGACCAGGTGAGATATTCTATTCTATACCCCTTACCTTCCCAACGGATCACTGTTCCACAGACTGCATGACCAGGTGAGATATTCTATTCTATACCCCTTACCTTCCCAACGGATCACAGACTGCATGACCAGGTGAGATATTCTATTCTATACCCCTTACCTTCCCAACGGATCACAGACTGCATGACCAGGTGAGATATTCTATTCTATACCCCTTACCTTCCCAACGGATCACAGACTGCATGGCCAGGTGAGATATTCTATTCTATACCCCTTACCTTCCCAACGGATTACTGTTCCACAGACTGCATGACCAGGTGAGATATTCTATTCTATACCCCTTACCTTCCCAACGGATCACAGACTGCATGGCCAGGTGAGATATTCTATTCTATACCCCTTACCTTCCCAACAGATCACAGACTGCATGACCAGGTGAGATATTCTATTCTATACCCCTTACCTTCCCAACAGATCCCTGTTCCACAGACTGCATGGCCAGGTGAGATATTCTATTCTATACCCCTTACCTTCCCAACGGATCACAGACTGCATGACCAGGTGAGATATTCTATTCTATACCCTTACCTTCCCAACAGATCACAGACTGCATGACCAGGTGAGATATTCTATTCTATACCCCTTACCTTCCCAACAGATCACAGACTGCATGACCAGGTGAGATATTCTATTCTATACCCCTTACCTTCCCAACGGATTACTGTTCCACAGACTGCATCTAGTTGTAGGTTGTGTTACCTATTCTAGTTGTAGGTTGTGTTACCTATTCTAGTTGTGTTACCTATTCTAGTTGTAGGTTGTGTTACCTATTCTAGTTGTAGGTTGTGTTACCTATTCTAGTTGTAGGTTGTGTTACCTATTCTAGTTGTGTTACCTATTCTAGTTGTGTTACCTATTCTAGTTGTAGGTTGTGTTACCTATTCTAGTTGTAGGTTGTGTTACCTATTCTAGTTGTGTTACCTATTCTAGTTGTGTTACCTATTCTAGTTGTAGGTTGTGTTACCTATTCTAGTTGTAGGTTGTGTTACCTATTCTAGTTGTGTTACCTATTCTAGTTGTGTTACCTATTCTAGTTGTAGGTTGTGTTACCTATTCTAGTTGTGTTACCTATTCTAGTTGTAGGTTGTGTTACCTATTCTAGTTGTGTTACCTATTCTAGTTGTAGGTTGTGTTACCTATTCTAGTTGTGTTACCTATTCTAGTTGTAGGTTGTGTTACTGTAAAGGCAAATTTCCGTCCTCCGATGGACAATAAGCTTCCATTTTATTCTACTAAACTACTATTCTATTCTATTTAAATCCCAAACAAGGCCTCCCGGGTGGCGCAGTGGTCTAGGCCACTGCATCGCAGTGCTAGCTGCGCCACCAGAGTCTCTGGGTTCTCGCCCAGGCTCTGTCGCAGCCGGCCGCAACCGGGAGGTCCGTGGGGCGACGCACAATTGGCCTAGCGTCGTCTGAGTTAGGGAGGGTTTGGCCGGTAGGGATATCCTTGTCTCATCGCGCTCCAGCGACTCCTGTGGCGGGCCGGGCGCAGTGCGCGCTAACCAAGGGGGCCAGGTACATGGTGTTTCCTCCGACACATTGGTGCGGCTGGCTTCCGGGTTGGAGGCGCGCTGTGTTAAGAAGCAGTAAGGCTTGGTTGGGTTGTGCTTCGGAGGACGCGTGGCTTTCGACCTTCGTCTCTCCCGAGCCCGTACGGGAGTTGTAGCGATGAGACAAGATAGTAATTACTAGCGATTGGATACCCCGAAAATTGGGGAGAAAAGGGGATAAACTAAATAAATAAATAAATAAATCCCAAACATATCAGTTAATGTGTCTCTGTGGTGGACAGACTGTATGGTAGTAGGTGTATTGGTGTTTAAATGCTAACATGTCTCCCCTCCTGCATCTCTCTGTAGAACGCAGTGCCCACTCTCTCATGGCAGGAGCGTCTGGACATCATCAAGGGGACGGCTAAGGCTGTACATCACCTACACATGGCCCAGCCCTGCACTGTGGTCTGTGGTAACATCACAAGGTACCAGCTCAAACCCCTAGTCAATAACATAACAAGGTACCAGCTCAAACCCCTAGTCTATAACATCACAAGGTACCAGCTCAAACCCCTAGTCTATAACATAACAATGTACCAGCTCAAACCCCTAGTCTATAACATCACAAGGTACCAGCTCAAACCCCTAGTCAATAACATCACAAGGTACCAGCTCAAACCCCTAGTCTATAACATCACAAGGTACCAGCTCAAACCCCTAGTCTAGTCACTCACAATGTACCAGCTCAAACCCCTAGTCTATAACATCACAAGGTACCAGCTCAAACCCCTAGTCTATAACATCACAAGGTACCAGCTCAAACCCCTAGTCAATAACATCACAAGGTACCAGCTCAAACCCCTAGTCTATAACATCACAATGTACCAGCTCAAACCCCTAGTCTATAACATCACAAGGTACCAGCTCAAACCCCTAGTCAATAACATCACAAGGTACCAGCTCAAACCCCTAGTCTATAACATCACAAGGTACCAGCTCAAACCCCTAGTCTATAACATCACAAGGTACCAGCTCAAACCCCTAGTCTATAACATCACAAGGTACCAGCTCAAACCCCTAGTCAATAACATCACAAGGTACCAGCTCAAACCCCTAGTCTATAACATCACAAGGTACCAGCTCAAACCCCTAGTCAATAACATCACAAGGTACCAGCTCAAACCCCTAGTCTATAACATCACAAGGTACCAGCTCAAACCCCTAGTCTATAACATCACAAGGTACCAGCTCAAACCCCTAGTCTATAACATCACAAGGTACCAGCTCAAACCCCTAGTCTATAACATCACAAGGTACCAGCTCAAACCCCTAGTCTAGTCACTCACAATGTACCAGCTCAAACCCCTAGTCAATAACATAACAAGGTACCAGCTCAAACCCCTAGTCTATAACATCACAAGGTACCAGCTCAAACCCCTAGTCTAGTCACTCACAATGTACCAGCTCAAACCCCTAGTCTATAACATCACAAGGTACCAGCTCAAACCCCTAGTCTATAACATCACAAGGTACCAGCTCAAACCCCTAGTCTATAACATCACAAGGTACCAGCTCAAACCCCTAGTCTATAACATCACAAGGTACCAGCTCAAACCCCTAGTCTATAACATCACAAGGTACCAGCTCAAACCCCTAGTCAATAACATCACAAGGTACCAGCTCAAACCCCTAGTCTATAACATCACAAGGTACCAGCTCAAACCCCTAGTCTATAACATAACAAGGTACCAGCTCAAACCCCTAGTCTATAACATCACAAGGTACCAGCTCAAACCCCTAGTCTATAACATAACAAGGTACCAGCTCAAACCCCTAGTCTATAACATCACAAGGTACCAGCTCAAACCCCTAGTCTATAACATAACAAGGTACCAGCTCAAACCCCTAGTCAATAACATCACAAGGTACCAGCTCAAACCCCTAGTCTATAACATAACAAGGTACCAGCTCAAACCCCTAGTCTATAACATCACAAGGTACCAGCTCAAACCCCTAGTCAATAACATCACAAGGTACCAGCTCAAACCCCTAGTCTATAACATCACAAGGTACCAGCTCAAACCCCTAGTCTATAACATCACAAGGTACCAGCTCAAACCCCTAGTCAATAACATCACAAGGTACCAGCTCAAACCCCTAGTCTATAACATCACAAGGTACCAGCTCAAACCCCTAGTCAATAACATCACAAGGTACCAGCTCAAACCCCTAGTCTATAACATCACAAGGTACCAGCTCAAACCCCTAGTCAATAACATCACAAGGTACCAGCTCAAACCCCTAGTCTATAACATCACAAGGTACCAGCTCAAACCCCTAGTCAATAACATCACAAGGTACCAGCTCAAACCCCTAGTCAATAACATCACAAGGTACCAGCTCAAACCCCTAGTCTATAACATCACAAGGTACCAGCTCAAACCCCTAGTCTATAACATCACAAGGTACCAGCTCAAACCCCTAGTCTATAACATCACAAGGTACCAGCTCAAACCCCTAGTCTATAACATCACAAGGTACCAGCTCAAACCCCTAGTCAATAACATCACAAGGTACCAGCTCAAACCCCTAGTCAATAACATCACAAGGTACCAGCTCAAACCCCTAGTCTATAACATCACAAGGTACCAGCTCAAACCCCTAGTCAATAACATCACAAGGTACCAGCTCAAACCCCTAGTCAATAACATCACAAGGTACCAGCTCAAACCCCTAGTCTATAACATCACAAGGTACCAGCTCAAACCCCTAGTCTATAACATAACAAGGTACCAGCTCAAACCCCTAGTCTAGTCACTCACAATGTACCAGCTCAAACCCCTAGTCAATAACATAACAAGGTACCAGCTCAAACCCCTAGTCAATAACATCACAAGGTACCAGCTCAAACCCCTAGTCTATAACATCACAAGGTACCAGCTCAAACCCCTAGTCAATAACATCACAAGGTACCAGCTCAAACCCCTAGTCAATAACATCACAAGGTACCAGCTCAAACCCCTAGTCTATAACATCACAAGGTACCAGCTCAAACCCCTAGTCAATAACATCACAAGGTACCAGCTCAAACCCCTAGTCAATAACATCACAAGGTACCAGCTCAAACCCCTAGTCTATAACATAACAAGGTACCAGCTCAAACCCCTAGTCTATAACATCACAAGGTACCAGCTCAAACCCCTAGTCTATAACATCACAAGGTACCAGCTCAAACCCCTAGTCTATAACATAACAAGGTACCAGCTCAAACCCCTAGTCTATAACATCACAAGGTACCAGCTCAAACCCCTAGTCTATAACATCACAAGGTACCAGCTCAAACCCCTAGTCAATAACATCACAAGGTACCAGCTCAAACCCCTAGTCAATAACATCACAAGGTACCAGCTCAAACCCCTAGTCTATAACATCACAAGGTACCAGCTCAAACCCCTAGTCTATAACATAACAAGGTACCAGCTCAAACCCCTAGTCTATAACATCACAAGGTACCAGCTCAAACCCCTAGTCAATAACATCACAAGGTACCAGCTCAAACCCCTAGTCTATAACATCACAAGGTACCAGCTCAAACCCCTAGTCTATAACATCACAAGGTACCAGCTCAAACCCCTAGTCAATAACATCACAAGGTACCAGCTCAAACCCCTAGTCAATAACATCACAAGGTACCAGCTCAAACCCCTAGTCTATAACATCACAAGGTACCAGCTCAAACCCCTAGTCTATAACATCACAAGGTACCAGCTCAAACCCCTAGTCTATAACATCACAAGGTACCAGCTCAAACCCCTAGTCAATAACATCACAAGGTACCAGCTCAAACCCCTAGTCAATAACATCACAAGGTACCAGCTCAAACCCCTAGTCTAGTCACTCACCTCACCCCCTTTCACCCCCTAGCCTAGTGGTCAGAGCGTTGGACTAGTAACCGGAAGGTTGCAAGATCAAATCCCCGAGCTGACAAGGTAAAAATCTGTCGTTCTGCCCTTGAACAAGGCAGTTAACCCACAGTTCCTAGGCCGTCATTGAAAATAAGAATTTGTCCTTAACTGACTTGCCTAGTTAAGTAAAGGTTAAATTAGAAAAATAAAAAATGTCAGGGTCTTGGTGAATGATGGGACCAGGGAAGAGACAGACTTTTTTTTTAAGCATTTGTTTTAGCATAGCATAACATAGCATAACACAGTATAACATAGCCTAGCCTAGCATAACACAGCATAACACAGTATAACATAGCCTAGCCTAGCATAACACATTTCCAAAGATCCCAGTCACACCTGAGTTCCAAAGATCCACCTGATTTCCAAAGTGTCTTCTCTCTGTGTAGTTCTAACATACTGCTGGACGAGCGGCTGCAGCCCAAGCTGTCTGATTTTGGGACGGCCCGTCTCAGACCCCACTCTGTCAGTCAGAGCTGCACCGTTACCTTGGATACGACCTTCGGAACCCTGGGCTACCTGCCGGAGGAATACATCCGAGACGGAAAGCTGTCTGTCAGTCTGGACGTGTTCAGCTTGGGAGTGGTGAGTTAGGGAACACTTGACAAAACAACCCTCTTTCAACAGACGTGGTCTTTGTCAGCTACTTGCGACTAATACTGGATAAACTGATCTGAATGCCAGAACATAGCTGTTTGTGAATTGCTTGGATGTCTATGACCAGAACCTCTTAATTAGAAGCTATTTGTTCTTTAGGTTATAATGGAAATATTAACGGGACGGAAAGTTAGAGAGGAGACTCCTAAACACACCCTGCTGGTAAGACTAGAATGACATTGTGTTACTTACGGAAATTGCACTTTGTATTGAAATGCTTGCAAACACATGAAATAATGCTGGATTGCTGGAAACATGCGCTCTGGTTCATCCTCCCTCCCATCCAGAGAGACGTCCTGAGTGGAGAGATGGAGGACACTGGCAGTGTAGACTCCTGTCTTCAGTATCTGGACCCGAGAGCTGGTCTTTGTCCCCACTCTATGTCCTTTACCTTGTTGCGTCTAGCCCTGGACTGCACCTCTACACGACCACGCAACAGACCCACCATGGAGAATGTGAGTCAACTCAATACAATTCAATGCAATCCAGTTCAATTTACTTCAATTCAATTCTACTTTATTGAGTTGGGTAAATGTGAGAATAAGGACATGAACCTGACTTTTAGAGTCAAGGTTCAGGGTAGGACTGTTTGTTTGATTTTCCACTGAATCAGACCTGAATCGGACCTGAATCGGACCTGAATCAGACCTGAATCAGACCTGAATCAGACCTGAATCAGACCTGGGCAGAAAATAGTTGTATTTTGTACTTTGTTTGAAAATACCAACTTTTGAAATACTCAAGGTAGTTGAAGATAATTTATGTAGAGTTTGAGCTAGTTGAAGATAGTTTAGGTAGTCTGAGCTAGTTGAAGATAGTTTAGGTAGAGTTTGAGCTAGTTGAAGATAGTTTAGGTAGAGTTTGAGCTAGTTGAAGATAATTTATGTAGAGTTTGAGCTAGTTGAAGATAGTTTATGTAGAGTTTGAGCTAGTTGAAGATAGTTTATGTAGAGTTTGAGCTAGTTGAAGATAGTTTAGGTAGAGTTTTAGCTAGTTGAAGATAGTTTAGGTAGAGTTTGAACTAGTTGAAGATAGTTTATTTAGAATTTGAGGTAGTCGAATATAGCAAATATTTGTTTTGATATTCAAATACAGGTCTCAGGAAAAGAATACCTCACAAATAACCAAATCATATTTGAAGGTATTTGACTATATGCAAGTTATTTGAAAAACAAAACAAATATTTATTTGGTGGCTGCCAAATATTCGATGAAGAACCCAAAACTATAACAGTTAATTGAATTAGTCTAAATATATGATCATAAGCACATAGTTTGGAGGGCTCTCAGATATGAATCTTAATATAGTCTATAGCCTAGAATGAAATACATGAGGGACATGGAATCACCTCAACATTAGAGGAGAATAACAAAATGACTGGCAAATATGTTCGTAATGAGTGACATAAGGTTATACGGTAATGAGTGACATAAGGTTATACGGTAATGAGTGACATAAGGTTATATGGTAATGAGTGACATAAGGTTATACGGTAATGAGTGACATAAGGTTATACGGTAATGGGTGACATAAGGTTATACGGTAATGAGTGACATAAGGTTATACGGTAATGAGTGACATAAGGTTATACGGTAATGAGTGACATAAGGTTATACGGTAATGCGTGACATAAGGTTATACGGTAATGAGTGACATAAGGTTATATGGTAATGAGTGACATAAGGTTATACGGTAATGAGTGACATAAGGTTATACGGTAATGAGTGACATAAGGTTATACGGTAATGCGTGACATAAGGTTATATGGTAATGAGTGACATAAGGTTATACAGTAATGAGTGACATAAGGTTATACGGTAATGAGTGACATAAGGTTATACGGTAATGAGTGACATAAGGTTATACGGTAATGAGTGACATAAGGTTATACGGTAATGAGTGACATAAGGTTATACGGTAATGAGTGACATAAGGTTATACGGTAATGAGTGACATAAGGTTATACGGTAATGAGTGACATAAGGTTATACGGTAATGAGTGACATAAGGTTATACGGTAATGGGTGACATAAGGTTATACTGTAATGCGTGACATAAGGTTATACGGTAATGAGTGGCATAAGGTTATACGGTAATGAGTGACATAAGGTTATACGGTAATGAGTGACATAAGGTTATACGGTAATGAGTGACATAAGGTTATACGGTAATGAGTGACATAAGGTTATACGGTAATGAGTGACATAAGGTTATACGGTAATGGGTGACATAAGGTTATATGGTAATGAGTGACATAAGGTTATACGGTAATGAGTGACATAAGGTTATACGGTAATGAGTGACATAAGGTTATACGGTAATGAGTGACATAAGGTTATACGGCAATGAGTGACATAAGGTTATACGGTAATGAGTGACATAAGGTTATACGGTAATGAGTGACATAAGGTTATACGGTAATGAGTGACAAGGTTATACGTTAATGAGTGACATTATGTTATACGGTAATGAGTGACATAAGGTTATACGGTAATGAGTGACATAAGGTTATACGGTAATGAGTGACATAAGGTTATACGGTAATGCGTGACATAAGGTTATACGGTAATGAGTGACATAAGGTTATACGGTAATGAGTGACATAAGGTTATACGGTAATGAGTGACATAAGGTTATACGGTAATGAGTGACATAAGGTTATACGGTAAGGAGTGACATAAGGTTATACGGTAATGGGTGACATAAGGTTATACGGTAGCGAGTGACATAAGGTTATACGGTAAGGAGTGACATAAGGTTATACGGTAATGAGTGACATAAGGTTATACGGTAATGAGTGACATAAGGTTATACGGTAAGGAGTGACATAAGGTTATACGGTAATGAGTGACATACGGTTACATGGTAATGAGTGACATAATGTTATACGGTAATGAGTGACATAAGGTTATACAGTAACACTTGACATCCAGTTCTTGTACATATGTAGTAACTTTGTGATTATTACAATAGCAACATTGTTGTTACATAGGACATTTGGAAATGTCTTTATAATTGCACAATAATGGAGTTATTAAATGGAATAAGGAACCGTCACTATTCTTGTGTAGAGCAGTTACAAAAATTCTCAGCTTGTTGCTATACAATTCAAATGCAATGACCAAATTATTATGTAACAAAATGCTAATAGAAGGTAATTACAGTTGTTTTACTCCAGGCACAAGAACGATTTAATGTTAAATGTTACTTAGAATGCTAACAGTAACAAAATATGGCTATTATTAAAGCAAACTAAATATCCCAAAACTGCCTTCTCGAATCAACTACAGCCAAGGTAGGTGGAAAATTGTGTTAGTTTATATTCTGAGTGAAGTATCCCTTTAAAGATGGTGTAGGGTGTGTTTAAAACAAGAACACTTCCTCTCAGATGGACAAAGAGGTTCAACGTTGTTTGCAAATGGATTTTGAATTACTCTGCAGTATTTTCAGGTATTATAAAATGAATTGCAGCGTTCAACCTTTTCAGTGGCATGTTGAAAGAGTTATACAGTACAGATGTAGGATCTTAGTTTGAGCCAGTTTGCTACAGCAGGAAAATAATCCTCAGCAACAGGAAATGTGAATTATTATGTGGATTATAATTAATGGACATTTTTGTATTGGTTGATACATTTTTCATTAGGGAAAATCAAATCTGAAATGTTAAAGTCAATATTACAAACTTTAGAAGCCTTTTCAAAACTCAAATACACTACAAGTTTGCATTTTCTGCAGTGCAGGAAAATTCTCAGTAACAGTGATCAAAGAAAAATCCTACATCTGTAGTTGAGCGTCACAAAATTCCAAAAAATAGATTTGGTTAATTGGTTTGACTTGATAATGTACACCTGGGGCAAGGACATTCAGGAGAATGGACATTTACAGAATGTTCACAAAGAAATGTATTGTGTAGATCAAATATGACTGTCAGATAGATTGGAATAGGATAGGAGATTTGTCTCTGTTCTTTCTATTTCTATCTTCAACATACAGTTCTAGATACAGCCCTGCTATTAGTTGAAGACAGCCAATCCAACATACAGTTCTAGATACAGCCCTGCTATTAGTTGAAGACAGCCAATCCAACATACAGTTCTAGATACAGCCCTGCTATTAGTTGAAGACAGCTAATCCAACATACAGTTCTAGATACAGCCCTGTCATTAGTTGAAGGTAGCCAATCCAATAGTTTCTGAAATGTAGTCACTTCCTGAGATCTGTATTCAGTTTTTATAAAGTAGTCATTTTTTGAGGATCTGTTTTCAGGTAGTAGTAGTCACCTCCAAAGTAACTCTTTGTTTCCCTGAAAGCATCTTTAAGACTAGAGTTCTCTTAGGTCTGGACTGATAAGTGTAGTTAGATGAGGGGCTGACTAGACAATTGAGGACAAAAGTCATTTACAGCCTCTCGACATCTGTGGACTTAGTAAACATTGACTTTATGAGTCATACTAGATTTCTTTCTGTCCATTTCGGATGAGTGAAGAGATTACTGCTTTTATTTACAGGTAAATCATTGATACGCACATTGTCTTTTACAACAATGAAATGGATGTTCTCCCCCCAACCCGCCTCTTCCAGGTGCTACAGGTATTGAGCCAGCTGCTTCCCCTGCCGTGCCCACCTGAAGACCAGCCACACACTCTGACCGACGAGGCCCCAGCTCCCCCTGCCTCTCCTGCCCAGACGGGACATGGCCCCAGCTCCAACCCCAGCCCCAGTGTGCCTGTGGAGGATGATGAGCACAGTTACCCCATTGAGAACCCACAGCCAGCTCCAGCCCAGGGAGGGCCCTGTGAGTGTAGCCAGTCAGAGGTCACCTATCTGGGCAGTGGGGAGCGGAGCAGCCACCTGTCACGGGAGGGGGCAGGGGAAAGAGCAGGGCTAGGGGCTGATGAGGCTGACCAGAGCCTACAGACCAATGGAGAGCCAGTGGATCTTTACGGTAGCTGGCCAGTCCAGTGTAGCTGTTCAGCTGAGGTGGATGGACTGGGCTGTGAGGACTGTAGAGCCAATGGGTTTACTCCCTGCCCCTCAGACCTCCCTCAAGGCAAGTATTATGTTTGGGACCAGGAGTTATACCTCACCACCTTACCTAACCAGGTTTTAGCCCAAGGCCCTACCTATGGAATGTAACTACCTATAGACTGTAACTACCTATAGACTGTAACTACTTATAGACTGTAACTACCTATAGACTCTAACTACCTATGGACTGTAACTACCTATAGACTATAACTACCTATAAACTGTAACTACCTATAGACTGTAACTACCTATAGACTGTAACTACCTATAGACTGTAACTACTTATAGACTGTAACTACCTATAGACTATAACTACCTATAGACTGTAACTACCTATAGACTGTAACTACCTATAGATTGTAACTACCTATAGACTATAACTACCTATAGACTGTAACTACCTATAGACTGTAACTACCTATAGACTGTAACTACCTATAGACTATAACTACCTATAGACTGTAACTACCTATAGACTATAACTACCTATAGACTGTAACTACCTATAGACTATAACTACCTATAGACTGTAACTACCTATAGACTGTAACTACCTATAGACTGTAACTACCTATGGACTGTAACTACCTATAGACTGTAACTACCTATAGACTGTAACTACCTATAGACTGTAACTACTTATAGACTGTAACTACCTATAGACTATAACTACCTATAGACTGTAACTACCTATAGACTGTAACTACCTATAGACTGTAACTACCTATAGACTATAACTACCTATAGACTGTAACTACCTATAGACTATAACTACCTATAGACTATAACTACCTATAAACTGTAACTACCTATAGACTGTAACTACCTATAGACTGTAACTACCTATAGACTGTAACTACTTATAGACTGTAACTACCTATAGACTATAACTACCTATAGACTGTAACTACCTATAGACTGTAACTACCTATAGATTGTAACTACCTATAGACTATAACTACCTATAGACTGTAACTACCTATAGACTGTAACTACCTATAGACTGTAACTACCTATAGACTATAACTACCTATAGACTGTAACTACCTATAGACTATAACTACCTATAGACTGTAACTACCTATAGACTATAACTACCTATAGACTGTAACTACCTATAGACTGTAACTACCTATAGACTGTAACTACCTATAGACTGTAACTACCTATAGACTATAACTACCTATAGACTGTAACTACTTATAGACTGTAACTACCTATAGACTGTAACTACGTATAGACTGTAACTACCTATAGACTGTAACTACCTATAGACTGTAACTACCTATAGACTGTAACTACCTATAGACTGTAACTACCAATAGACTGTAACTACCTATAGACTGTAACTACCTATAGACTGTAACTACCTATAGACTGTAACTACCTATGGACCGTAACTACCTATAGACTATAACTACCTATAGACTGTAACTACCTATAGACTGTAACTACCTATAGACTGTAACTACCTATAGACTGTAACTACCTATAGACTATAACTACCTATAGACTGTAACTACCTATGGACTGTAACTACCTATAGACTGTAACTACCTATGGACTGTAACTACCTATAGACTGTAACTACCTATGGACTGTAACTACCTATAGACTGTAACTACCTATGGACTGTAACTACCTATAGACTGTAACTACCTATGGACTGTAACTACCTATGGACTGTAACTAGGACCTGGAGGTTATCCGTGTCGGGTCAAAGGGTCGAGGAAAAACACTGTTTTACTGTTTTAGCTATAGAACCTGATTGTATAAAAATTAAAATTTCAGAGATAATTTCTTCTTTACACAGCAGCCAATGTTGAGTCAGAGTCACATACTGGAAGCATGGTTTAATTCTAATTGTTCTGTCTATGTTACAGGTGACCTCAGCTTCTCTTCCCTCAGTGTAGTGGACAACCCTGTCAAGCAGAGAATGATAAATAAGATTGATCTGTACAACAGAGGCCTCCTCAGAACAGAGGAACTCCTCTCTGTCTCCATGACTACCCAGGAGTGACAAAGCTACAGAGGAACAACTCTCTGTCTCCATGACTACCCAGGAGTGACAAAGCTACAGAGGAACTCCTCTCTGTCTCCATGACTACCCAGGAGTGACAAAGCTACAGAGGAACTCCTCTCTGTCTCCATGACTACCCAGGAGTGACAAAGCTACAGAGGAACTCCTCTCTGTCTCCATGACCACCCAGGAGTGACAAAGCTACAGAGGAACTCCTCTCTGTCTCCATGACCACCCAGGAGTGACAAAGCTGATCTAGGATCTGCTTGCCCTCCCCGATTCCTAATCTTAACCATTAGAGGGTAAAAACACAAACAGACCCCAGACCAGCATCTAGGACAACTTCACTACTTTGAATGACACATGCATACAGTACATGGCCTGCTGAGAGAGAGGGTTAACTTATCCATATATCTGACTTAGTCATTGCTGGCCCTGGTTAAATGACCTGGCATGGCCACTCAGCCACAGGACACTGTAGATCAGGGGTGTCAAACTCATTCCACGGAGGGCCTAGTGTCTGCAGGTTTTTGGTTTTTCCTTTCAATAAAGCCCTAGACAACCAGGTGTGGGGAGTTCCTAACTAATTAGTGATGTTAATTCATCAATCAAGTACAAGGGAGGAGCGAAAACCCGCAGACACTCGGCCCCCCGTGGAATGAGTTTGACACCTGTGCTGTAGATGGTTTCAAATCTCCCTTTCTCTAAATGACTGTACGGGTCTGGGCTGGGTTTCCCAAAAAGCATCGTAGCACTATGATCATCTTTGGTCCATTTAGTTTCAATGGAATTAAGATGAAGTTAGTGCTACGATGCTTTTGGGAAATCCAGTCCTGGTATGTGACAAGACGTGATGTTCATATGGTTGAATGATAGCAATCTATGTCCTTCATTGACAGTATATTAAGCTAAAATATATATTCTTGTAGAAAGGTATTTACTATCTGCTGACAGATTCCATTTTATATTTCTTATTTATAAAATTAGGATATGATTTATACAGTACTTCTATAATAAAAACATTTTTCTAAAGATTATTTAAAATGATAGTTCATGCTAAAACGTTAGCGTGCAGAAACGGTGCCAGGGAAACTAAACCAAAGCATGAATTGCTGTCATACCTTGTCCATAGGCTGCTGACAGGGTAAGGAAACCAATGTGTCATTTTGTAATTTGGGTCAACTATCCCTTTACTTATGTTTTGTAAGTTGGCTTTACATGTTTTCATGCCTTTTATTAATAAAATAAGATTGACAATGTGGATGAATTCGTTTGAATTATTTGTAGGTAAACAAACTATAGTCCGCTTTCACTGTAATACACAACTATAACTGCATTCATGACTTAAAATAAGATGTTCTAGTATCTGGTAAGCCGAATGATAAGAACAGGAATGAGACTCGTCAAGCTGCACCTTACCCCCCAGGCCGGTCGGTGGCGCTAGTTTTTAGGTTGCCTCGGGGAAAAAACAAAAGCACTTCCGCTTTGCCACTTCCTTGTTTTTATATCAGCTGTGAAATTAAATTACCGCGCGAAATAAGCAAATCAAAGCAGAAATGTCACAGTTGGGGTGTCCTCTTGGTGCCAGAATCATAGTAGGTTACATTTTACCCGAAAAGAAGGTTAATAAGGCCGAAAATGAAGATTCTGATTGGGAAGATGACGACGAGGAGGAAGAAGCACAGCCGGAGTTTCTGGATATGAAAGAGATGGACAGCGTAAGTTCTGGAGGACATATGTTTGATTCCTCCGTACCGTCCCGAAACGAAGGTGAGTGGTCGTTGACAGATCATCATAGCTTTGATAAAGTTACATGTATACGTTAGCCTAACTAGCTAATGCGGTTGTCACTTGCAACAAATTAGGCATATTTATCTAGCTAGCAAGTTGCCAATCATTCGGCGTAAGGGACTGCAACAGTGTCACACTTGTCGATCGAGCTTGTATTGATTGTAATTTCTCCTACTGTAAAGAGAGGAGCCTACTGTAATTATATAGTTTGTTCAATCTGGTTTATCTCTCGTTAGTGACACTAATACACCCACAAAAGGGTGGGTATAATTTGTGGAACGTTCCTACAGGAATCTGTCCAAAAACTTGGTATCCAAAGTTGTATAGCGGCAGAGTAAAATACTGGGTAGTGGGTGGGCTATTTCATTAAGTTTTACACTCACCATGTTTATTCCGAAAAATGTCTGTCCTCTCTCTGGTAGCCTATGGACAAACTTTAAGAATAAACTACGTGGTGAGTTGATGCCTATTCGGCAGCTAGTTAGCTAGGTGAATTGATCATGCTACTTTGTATGCGTTGTTTGTTGCCAACCGTGTACTTTACCAAGTTTTTGGAACAGATTTCTGTTGGAACGTAACACAAATTATACCCACCTCCTGCAAAATACTATCATACAATCCACTACGATGAATGCATGCTGATGATCTAGCTAGCTAACGTTAGACAACTAAATAACTAACTATCTTGTGTAATTGTTTAATTTTCTATCCCATGTCCATTCTAGTTGATTTCCTGGACATTGCGTCTGGTAAGAGATGGAGAGTAATGGGCCGGTTCAGTCTGAAGGACCCATGGTGGGAGGCTACCTGCACAGCTCACGCAGCCAGGGGCAAGCTGGTGCTGCGGGGCTACCCTGCCTACCGCCTTCGCTCAGACCTCCAGGTGGACCAGGGTCGCTCCATCCTGTCTCTGTTCCTCACAGCCTGTGGCGTCAATGCACAGTTTGTCACCCCGTTCTTTGATTGGCTGCCGATAGGAAGGAAGGTGGAGTTTGCTAACTTGCAGGAAGTTCTGTCTGAGTTTGAGGAAGGAGAGCAGCACAGAGCTTTGGCACAGCAGATTAAAGCCTTGGTCTCTGTTTCAGGTAGGTGGACGTGGGGAAGAGATACATCTTGACCCTGATCTATAGTGTTTTGGTAATATAAAGTGCTGTGAGTAAAGACCACAGCTGTGTTCGAATACTCATACTATACCATACCAACCATACTATACCATACTATTTGTGATGCAAATTGGGTATGTAGTATTTACATTTACATTTAAGTCATTTAGCAGACGCTCTTATCCAGAGCGACTTACATTTTTAACCTTTTTTTATTTTATTTAAGCAAGTCAGTTAAGAACAAACTCTTATTTACAATGACGGCCTAGGAACAGTGGGTTAACTGCCTTGTTCAGGGGCAGAACGACAGATTTGTACCTTGTCAGCTCGGGGATTTGAACTTGCAACCTTTCGGTTACTAGCCCAACGCTCTAACCACTAGGCTACCCTGCCGCCCCATATGCTAGTATGCTTATTAGTCATAGGGTGCGTTTGTAAATTCACTCTGGCTATCTACTCCGATTTCAGAGCAATCTCGTCTGAGTGCCAAAGCGCAAAATAACTGATGCATTTACAAACCCTGAACACCCGTTGAATATGGCCGGAGTCGGTCAACGCAGCACAGTTAGTTAACAATGCTCAACACCCGTTGAATCTGACAACGCCCTGCATTTAAAAACGCCCAGAGTGCACTCTGGCACTCCAGATTGAAGTTACAAACACACCCGAAGTCTAGCTAGCAATCTGTTACACTAACAAGCTAGCAATAGGTTGCATAGCAACAGCATCAGCTTCCGGTAGACGGGTGAAGCGCTAGTACGTTCAACTGAAATGTTACTGTTCGTTTACAGTATTCTAACATACAGTATGTTAGTATGGGTACAGTATGTTAGTACGGGTACAGTGTGTTAGTACGGGTACAGTGTGTTAGTACGGGTACAGTGTGTTAGTACGGGTACAGTGTGTTAGTACGGGTACAGTGTGTTAGTATGGGTACAGTGTGTTAGTATGGGTACAGTGTGTTAGTATGGGTACAGTGTGTTAGTATGGGTACAGTGTGTTAGTATGGGTACAGTGTGTTAGTATGGGTACAGTGTGTTAGTATGGGTACAGTGTGTTAGTATGGGTACAGTGTGTTAGTATGGGTACAGTGTGTTAGTACGGGTACAGTGTGTTAGTACGGGTACAGTATGGGTACAGTGTAGTATGGGTACAGTATGTTAGTATGGGTACAGTGTGTTAGTATGGGTACAGTGTGTTAGTATGGGTACAGTGTGTTAGTATGGGTACAGTGTGTTAGTACGGGTACAGTGTGTTAGTACGGGTACAGTGTGTTAGTACGGGTACAGTGTGTTAGTACGGGTACAGTGTGTTAGTACGGGTACAGTGTGTTAGTACGGGTACAGTGTGTTAGTACGGGTACAGTGTGTTAGTACGGGTACAGTATGTTAGTACGGGTACAGTATGGGTACAGTATGTTAGTATGGGTACAGTGTGTTAGTACGGGTACAGTATGGGTACAGTATGTTAGTACGGGTACAGTATGGGTACAGTATGTTAGTACGGGTACAGTATGGGTACAGTATGTTAGTACGGGTACAGTATGGGTACAGTATGTTAGTATGGGTACAGTATGTTAGTATGGGTACAGTGTGTTAGTATGGGTACAGTATGTTAGTATGGGTACAGTATGTTAGTATGGGTACAGTATGTTAGTATGGGTACAGTGTGTTAGTATGGGTACAGTATGTTAGTACGGGTACAGTATGGGTACAGTATGTTAGTATGGGTACAGTATGTTAGTATGGGTACAGTGTGTTAGTATGGGTACAGTGTGTTAGTATGGGTACAGTGTGTTAGTATGGGTACAGTAGTATGGGTACAGTGTGTTAGTATGGGTACAGTATGTTAGTATGGGTACAGTATGTTAGTACGGGTACAGTATGTTAGTACGGGTACAGTATGTTAGTATGGGTACAGTATTACATTTACATTTACATTTTAGTCATTTAGCAGACGCTCTTATCCAGAGCGACTTACAGTAGAGTGCATACATTTTATTACATTTTATTACATTTTTACATACTGAGACAAGGATATCCCTACCGGCCAAACCCTCCCTAACCCGGACGACGCTATGCCAATTGTGCGTCGCCCCACGGACCTCCCGGTTGCGGCCGGCTGCGACAGAGCCTGGGCGTGAACCCAGCCCAGCCTGGGCGCGAACCCAGAGACTCTGGTGGCGCAGCTAGCACTGCGATGCAGTGCCCTAGACCACTGCGCCACCCGGGAGGTTAGTATGTCAGTATGTTAGTATGGGTATTCGAACACAGCTCATGTCATCGGTATGTCTGTCAGTTGCAGGGATGCGCGTCACGGCTGCCTCTCTGTACCCCAATGTGATGAGATACCTGCCTACCCTACTGCCAGGGCGCTTCACAGAGCTACTGGGCCGGGGAAAGAAAAGCCAGAAACGTCCTGCTGCACAGGGTGCTACACATGTCACACAGATAGAGGAGGAAGAGGAGGATCTCAGCTTGCTGGCCAAAATAGAGGAGATTATCAAGACTGACGTCTGGAAGCTGGGCTTTAACTATGTAAGTGTAATCTCCAGGCTGGTTGTGGACTGTGGTTGGTTAACATACTGTGTCAACAGTTTCTGTAGACTTGGATCAGACCAATCCAGCAGTGAACTATCACATAGCACAGACTGGGGGGGGGGGGGGGGGGGGGGGGGGATGAAGGTGGAACAGAGTTGGGTAAGGAGAAGACTTCCTGTCCTATACAATGGACTTCCTGTCCTATACAAGAGGAACACTATGTGGTCCACTAGACTGCTCAGAATCACTGATCTACAAATCACCCTGTATCCCAATAAACTCCTCATTATCTGAATGACATTAGACTACACTGCTTAGTAACCCTGTCCTGCTAGGACTTAAGGGTTACGACTTACTGGCTGACTGGTTGTCTAGGGGATGCTGACCACTATCCAGCTGGCCAACTCCTTGTCAAATGAAAATCATATCAGATGTTATTGGTCACATACACACGGTTAGCAGATGTTATTGGTCACATACACATGGTTAGCAGATGTTATTGGTCACATACACACGGTTAGCAGATGTTATTGGTCACATACACACGGTTAGCAGATGTTATTGGTCACATACACACGGTTAGCAGATGTTATTGGTCACATACACACGGTTAGCAGATGTTATTGGTCACATACACAGGGTTAGCAGATGTTATTGGTCACATACACACGGTTAGCAGATGTTATTGGTCACATACACATGGTTAGCAGATGTTATTGGTCACATACACACGGTTAGCAGATGTTATTGGTCACATACACACGGTTAGCAGATGTTATTGGTCACATACACACGGTTAGCAGATGTTATTGGTCACATGGTTAGCAGATGTTATTGGTCACATACACACGGTTAGCAGATGTTATTGGTCACATACACACGGTTAGCAGATGTTATTGGTCACATACACACGGTTAGCAGATGTTATTGGTCACATACACACGGTTAGCAGATGTTATTGGTCACATACACATGGTTAGCAGATGTTATTGGTCACATACACACGGTTAGCAGATGTTATTGGTCACACGGTTAGCAGATGTTATTGGTCACATGGTTAGCAGATGTTATTGGTCACATACACACGGTTAGCAGATGTTATTGGTCACATACACATGGTTAGCAGATGTTATTGGTCACATACACATGGTTAGCAGATGTTATTGGTCACATACACACGGTTAGCAGATGTTATTGGTCACATACACACGGTTAGCAGATGTTATTGGTCACATACACACGGTTAGCAGATGTTATTGGTCACATACACATGGTTAGCAGATGTTATTGGTCACATACACACGGTTAGCAGATGTTATTGGTCACATACACATGGTTAGCAGATGTTATTGGTCACATACACACGGTTAGCAGATGTTATTGGTCACACGGTTAGCAGATGTTATTGGTCACATGGTTAGCAGATGTTATTGGTCACATACACACGGTTAGCAGATGTTATTGGTCACATACACATGGTTAGCAGATGTTATTGGTCACATACACATGGTTAGCAGATGTTATTGGTCACATACACACGGTTAGCAGATGTTATTGGTCACATACACACGGTTAGCAGATGTTATTGGTCACATACACATGGTTAGCAGATGTTATTGGTCACATACACACGGTTAACAGATGTTATTGGTCACATACACACGGTTAACAGATGTTATTGGTCACATACACACGGTTAGCAGATGTTATTGGTCACATACACACGGTTAGCAGATGTTATTGGTCACATACACATGGTTAGCAGATGTTATTGGTCACATACACACGGTTAGCAGATGTTATTGGTCACATACACACGGTTAGCAGATGGTATTGGTCACATACACATGGTTAGCAGATGTTATTGGTCACATGGTTAGCAGATGTTATTGGTCACATACACACGGTTAGCAGATGTTATTGGTCACATACACATGGTTAGCAGATGTTATTGGTCACATACACATGGATAGCAGATGTTATTGGTCACATACACATGGTTAGCAGATGTTATTGGTCACATACACAGGGTTAGCAGATGTTATTGGTCACATACACAGGGTTAGCAGATGTTATTGGTCACATACACACGGTTAGCAGATGTTAATGGTCACATACACACGGTTAGCAGATGCTAATGCGAGTGTAGCGAAATGCTTGTGCTTCTAGTTCCGACAGTGCAGTAATATCTAACAAGTAATCTAACACTTCCCCAACAACTACCTGATACACACCAGTCTAAAGGGATGGAATGAGAATATGTACATATAAATATATGGATGAGTGATGGCCGAGCGGCATTGGCAAGGTGCAGTAGATGGTATGAGGTACAGTATAGACATGATATGAGTAATGTGAGATATGTAAACATTATTAAAGTGGAATTGTTTAAAGTGACTAATGAGTCTATGTTGGCAGCAGGCTCTCTGAGTTAGTGATGGCTGTTTAACAGTCTGATGGCCTTGAGATAGAAGCTGTTGATGCACCTGTACTGACCTCGCCTTCTGGATGGTAGCGGGGTGAACAGGCAGTGGCTCGGGTGGTTGTTGTCCTTGATGATCTTTTACAAACTGCAAACTTAATGATTGAGTTTGAGGCGTGCATGGCCACGCAGTCATGGGTGAACAGGGAGTACAGGAAAGGGCTGATCACGCACCCTTGTGGGGCCCCAGTGTTGAGGGTCAGCGAAGTGGAAATGTTGTTTCCGACCTTCACCACCCGGGGGCGTCCCGTCAGGAAGTATGGCCTGTTCCACAATCTGACTGTTTGTATAGGTGATGTGCGTCAGCTGCCCAGTATCCAGCCAGGAAACACCTTGTATGGCCTGTTCCACAATCTGACTGTTTGTATAGGTGATGTGCGTCAGCTGCCCAGTATCCAGCCAGGAAACACCTTGTATGGCCTGGTCGACAGTCTGACTGACTGTTTGTATAGGTGATGTGCGTCAGCTGCCCAGTATCCAGCCAGGAAACACCTTGTATGGCCTGGTCGACAGTCTGACTGACTGTTTGTATAGGTGATGTGCGTCAGCTGCCCAGTATCCAGCCAGGAAACACCTTGTATGGCCTGTTCCACAGTCTGACTGACTGTTTGTATAGGTGATGTGCGACAGCTGCCCAGTATCCAGCCAGGAAACACCTTGTATGGCCTGTTCCACAGTCTGACTGACTGTTTGTCTAGGTGATGTCCGACAGCTGCCCAGTATCCAGCCAGGAAACACCTTGTATGACCTGTTCCACAGTCTGGGCCGAGCCCACTGGGCCATCGAGATGAGGACCAATCACAGAGCTGAGTCTCAACTCATCGTCAACAACGCAGGACAGTAAATATGACATTTTTTGTTTTTGTCTTTAGTTTTCCAAATATATAAATACCACAGCGACACTTTGATAATATTAAAATAATTCAGTATGTAGATAGAATAAAGTTTAGATAAAACTTAGCAAATTCAGATTTTAAATAGCAAATTCTGTAAGATTGTTTAAAAAAAAAAAAAACGTTTTTTATCATGTCCTGATGCCATGACTGACCATGAGAAACAAGAAATCCTGCGTCTGTCCTTTTTAAATCAGAATCGCAGAGATGGGATTGACTCATAGTTTCCGACCGCTCCACTACGACGCCATCTTGGATCTGAATGGGAGTTACACCATGCCCTCTGAAGACAAGAGGTTCATCCTCATCCTGCTGCCCAACACCAGCGAGGACTCTAACTATGGTGAGTACTAGAGGTCGACCGATTAATCGGAATGGCCGATTTAATTAGGGCCGATTTCAAGTTTTCATAACAATCGGAAATCGGTAATTATGGATGCCGATTTTGCCTATTTAAAAAATAAAATAATAATAATTTTTTTATTCTCCAACACTTAGTTTTTGCATTATTTAAACCAAATTGAACATGTTTCATTATTTATTTGAGGCTAAATTGATTTTATTGATGTATTATATTAAGTTAAAATTAGTGTTCATTCAGTATTGTTGTAATTGTCATTATTACAAATAAAAAAAAAAAAAAATCGTCCGATTTAATTGGTATCGGCTTTTTTGGTCCTCCAATAATCGGTATCGGCGTTGACAAATCATAACCGGTCGACCTCTAGTGAGTACACCGTGGACTCCATCTCACAGGTGCTGTGCGCTGAAGACCCGGAAAACGGACAATATAATACAACACAATGTGGTGTTGTTTTTCAGACCTCCAGATGGCCATCCAACTGTTATTGAAAGCTGCTCCAGGACTGAAGAATGATGCCACGTCACAGTTCATTGCCTTCAGAAGGTAAGACATGCAGAACACAGTAGTGATCAGATATGTAGAGGTTCTCTATACCGTTGATACTATAGGACAGTAGAGGGGTTCTCTATACCGTTGATACTATAGGACAGTAGAGGGGTTCTCTATACCATTGATACTATAGGACAGTAGAGGGGTTCTCTATACCATTGATACTATAGGACAGTAGAGGGGTTCTCTATACCATTGATACTATAGGACAGTAGAGAGGTTCTCTATACCATTGATACTATAGGACAGTAGAGGGGTTCTCTATACCATTGATACTATAGGACAGTAGAGGGGTTCTCTATACCGTTGATACTATAGGACAGTAGAGGGGTTCTCTATACCATTGATACTATAGGACAGTAGAGGGGTTCTCTATACCATTGATACTATAGGACAGTAGAGGGGTTCTCTATACCATTGATACTATAGGACAGTAGAGGGGTTCTCTATACCATTGATACTATAGGACAGTAGAGGGGTTCTCTATACCATTGATACTATAGGGACAGTAGAGGGGTTCTCTATACCATTGATACTATAGGACAGTAGAGGGGTTCTCTATACCGTTGATACTATAGGACAGTAGAGAGGTTCTCTATACCATTGATACTATAGGACAGTAGAGAGGTTCTCTATACCGTTGATACTATAGGACAGTAGAGAGGTTCTCTATACCGTTGATACTATAGGACAGTAGAGAGGTTCTCTATACCGTTGATACTATAGGACAGTAGAGGGGTTCTCTATACCGTTGATACTATAGGACAGTAGAGGGGTTCTCTATACCATTGATACTATAGGACAGTAGAGAGGTTCTCTATACCATTGATACTATAGGACAGTAGAGAGGTTCTCTATACCATTGATACTATAGGACAGTAGAGAGGTTCTCTATACCATTGATACTATAGGACAGTAGACGGGTTCTCTATACCGTTGATACTATAGGACAGTAGAGGGGTTCTCTATACCGTTGATACTATAGGACAGTAGAGGGGTTCTCTATACCATTGATACTATAGGACAGTAGAGGGGTTCTCTATACCATTGATACTATAGGACAGTAGAGTGATCAGATATGTAGAGGGGTTCTCTATACCATTGATACTATAGGACAGTAGAGAGGTTCTCTATACCATTGATACT